>NC_134688.1:299857860-300157860 GCF_050947455.1 Rhinoderma darwinii
AACACAATGGCAGCTGCCTTTCTTTCTCCCCTGCCATTCCCACATGGCTTTGAAATGAAAGCCGAAATCATACTGGGAGTGCACTAGAGCAGAAGCTGGATAGGCCAAGTGCTGCCTCACTAGAGCCTGCCCGGCAGATATATATATATATATATATATATATATATATATATATATATATATATATATATATATATATACATATGTGTGTGTGTGTGTGTGTGTGTGTGTGTATACTGTGTGTGTGTGTGTGTGTGTATACTGTGTGTGTGTGTGTGTGTGTGCGTGTGCGTGTGTGTGCGTGTGTGCGTGTGTGCGTGTGTGCGTGTGTGTGTGTGTGTGTGTGTGTGTGTGTGTATATGTGTGTATATATATATTTTTTTTTTTGCTGTTTTTACCATACAATTCTGCCGATGGTAATTCCAATACTTAGGGACATTTCTGAAGACAATTGTCTTTGCTTGTTTTTATTGTCCTATAGAGAAGCCTATGGGAAAAAAATGGCAGAATAAAAGCCATTCCCAGAGCATTCTGTGTTTTGAAAAACATTGGACCAGTGCACAAAATGTGCAACTTTGTCATGTGTTGTGTCCGTTTTAGGCATAAAGCAACTGACCAGACACAACTGATATATAGACACCCAGCCTTAACAGTTTTTGTTACTTTTGGTTCAAAATGGATTCCCAGCCTAAAAATGTAATCAATTTACATGCCAGTTTTACTCCAAAATATTAGAGTAATTAACGAAGGGAACTAAGGAAGGATGGAGACTGACGCTCATGCTGTCCTCCTGGTATTCTATAGAGAGCGGATGTCTGGTGTACGGCAAGGGATTGTCCTATTGAGCCACCAAGATAGCAGGCACTCTATTGTGCATCCGGCATCTCCTTTCTACAGAGGTGGCGTGTTCCTGGCAGACTATCGACCACCACTGCCCCACAAGTATGTGGTAGCGGAAGCAGTTATTTCACATTAGCACATAGATAGCCATCTTAAAAATGGAAATATTTTTTTTTATGAAATCTGATCATATTCTCATCCATAAAATGGGTACTATGTAGTAGGAAAAATGTAGGGTGCTCAGGCCATGATGTGTTAATTGAGGCACTTAAGCACCAGTTCTCATTTGTAAAAGTGTATCCTAGAGGCTTTGCCATAGTCATCTCTGCTCTTTGTGCTGAGAAACATTTACACAGTAGCAGAGATATTTTCACAATAAAGGCTTGTACTGCCATCTAGGAATATAATCTTGTCTATAGTAATCTGTACTGTTTCTTGTATAGGCCAAACAACTAAATATCAATAAACATCCTAATACAACAAAGCTCTTCAGAATTGGACTTCCTACATTATATTACATATAATACAAGAAAAATTCATTACTCCCTAATCTTAAAATACATAACTATTCCCTCCCAAACTCATATATGGTAGAAGTGCGAACAAATCCAGATCTAATTAATTATAGCGATACATCATATTTTGCTGTGACCTTCTATACAACTTCATTTATTTAGTCACACAAGTGGCAACTTGTATAGATAGACCTGTACTTTACACACAGTACTACACAATTAAATGCCACCCATATGACTAAACTGAACAAGTCCAACCATTCAATGGCTGGATCAACCACATTGACCGAACAAAGCCATCTAAACCATGGATGATGACTACACATAAAGGTCATTGGATGGCAAACTTTTCCTACCTGTTGATTCTTTTCTAATTTAGGAAGGCAGGTCCTTGTGTGGTAAAAGCTAGGAACATAACAGTGTTTGTCCTTCTGTTGCTCATGCATATTTTGTAATATATAAATAATCAAACAAATAGATTTTTTGATTAATCACATTAATTTCTACTGGAATTAAACAGAATCAGGCACATGTCACTGTCCACACTGGCATTCTTGGGATTTTGTTGTTGTTTTCTTTTTCTATTTTTTGACTAATATATTTTGTCATCAATTTTAGTGTAATACAAATGAATGGGATCAGTCAACACAAAAGCCACTATTACTTTTTGAACCGTTATCATTCAATTTTTCCATTTAAGGGTGGATTCTGATGCGGCAGATTTTGTTGCAGAAATTTCTGTGACTAAAATCTAGTTCCTTTCATCTGAATGAAACTTGCAGAAATCCATGTCCTTGCTGCAGAAACAACCCTATTTAGATGATTGGAACTCATTTTCAGACACAGAAATTTCTGCAACAAAACCTGCAACGTGTGACTGCACACTTAGGGCACGTTCAGACGTGGCGGAATTTTTCCGCTGCAAATGTTGGTGCAGATTTGGGGCAATTACGCAACGAATCTGCCCCAACTTTTGCATATTTGACGGGTAAATTTCAGTTTTTGCATTGCAAAGGCTGAAATTCCGCTTCTTCTCCGCAACAGACAGTGCATGCTGCGGACTGAAAATTCCGCACCGCAGCCTATGGTCCGCAGCAGAGTTTTCCGCAACGTCTGAACTAACTTTCCAAAAAATGCATAAAAACAAATGTAAAAAACGTCCGCTGGAGATTTTGGGCATGGCCAGACGTGGTGGAAGCGGCCAGTCCGCTGCAGAAATCCGCAGCGGACATTTTCTCCATTGGTTTCCACACCTTTTTAGTCAGGTTCGTGCACACGTGGCGGAAAACTCCGCTGCGGACCATAGGCTGCGGTGCGGAATTTAGTGTCCGCAGCATACACTGGCTGTTGCGGACGTGTAGCACACTTGTTGCAGACTTATTTCGGAATTTCTCCATTGACTTCAATGGAGTTTCAAAATGAAAAGTGCAGATGTTATGTGTATTGCGATGCGGATTGGTTTTACGAACGGGATATTTCATCATTCTGGCTGGACCTATGTGTTTCGAGGTCTATAGCCAGACTGAGAGGGAATGTTTTAAAAGACAGCAGGAAGTACTCTTCACCTGAATACGCAACGGTTAATCCGCATCAATTTACTGCACATTTTAGGGCATGCCCACACGTGGCGGATTTCCTCCGCAACTGTCCGCATCAATGCCGCACAGAATCTGCGTTGCAGATTCTGCGGCGGATCTGCCCAAAATGTGCAGTAAATTGATGCAGACTAGCTGCTGCGGACTGCGGTAAAAGTGCTTCCCTTCTCCCTATCAGTGCAGGATAGAGAGAAGGGACAGCACTTTCCCTAGTGAAAGTAAAAGAATTTCATACTTACCGGCCGTTGTCTTGGTGACGCGTCCCTCTTTCGGCATCCAGCCCGACCTCCCTGGATGATGCGGCAGTCCATGTGACCATTACTAGATATTGCTCGATATCTAGGGATCCCTTCTTTTTTTAATTAGGATTTATCGTTTGTCAATTAATATGATAAGTATATACTGCCTATGGTTATTGTCTGACCTCTGTAATTAGTTTCTGAAACATATGAATGAATATTTATCGTTCAATAAGATAAAAATGTATATTAAGAACAAACAAATAAAGGGGTTTTCCTGCCACTAACATTCAAGGCCTATCGATGGACTATAGCATACATATATGATGAGAGGTGGTCTGACCACTAGGAGCCCCACTAATCACTAAGGGCATGTTGAGACGTGGCAGAATTTTTTTGCTGCAAATGTTGCTGCAAATTCACGGCAATTACGCAACGAATCTGCAGCAAAATTTGCATATTTGACAGGTAATTCAGATATTGCGGATATCACTATGGACTTGATTCAGATTTCAGTTTTTGCATTGCAAAGGCTGAAATCTGCAGTGAAATTCCGCTGCTTCTCCGCAACAGACAGTGCATGCTGCGGACTGAAAATTCTGCACCGCAGCCTAAATTCCGCACTGCTATTTTCCGCAATGTCTGAACTAAGTTTCCTAAACAGGTATAGAAACCAATGAAAGAAACGGCTGCTGCAGATATCCACTGCGGACTGTCCGCAGGGAATTCTACAGTAATTCCGCCACATCTGAACATGGCCTAAGACGATCTCTATAGCCTATGGGTTAACCTGCTGTCTCCAGAAGAAAAACCTAGCTAATGGAAACTATGCTGCAGCTCCTTTGCTTTGAGCAAGCGTGATCCTAGCAGTTGGACCCCTATAAATCATATATTTATAATACATGCAATTCATGTGCCATAAATGTTAGTGCTAGGAAATCCTGAAGAGAAGTTGGAAAAAACACATTTTTTTGTTGCAAAATAATGGTGTAAATGTATTGCAGTCATGAGGTAGGATAAGAAAAAGCCTAGCAAGTGGTCACATATTTATCATGTCACATGAGGTCTTTTGATACTTCCACCAACTTGTAAATTGCATCATCTTACCACACTGTTGATTATTCTACCCCAATGTTAAATTCAGCTTACAGTATGCTATACATATACCAAGATTTGACTTTCATCGTGGCCTAGGTTTTTACCAAGTAATGGATAATAGTATTTATTTGTTGTAGGTTTATTTTGTTCAGGTTAGATAAGGAAGGAAGCCAATTTATGGATCATAAAAGCCTGTTGGTATAAGGGGGGGGGGGGGCAGACAATCTTCATGTATTTTCAGCCTTCTAGTTTTGAGAACCTGAGCTCAAAGATGTAAGGCAAAGAAATAAAAACAAACAACCCCTGATGTCAGTAATGATATGGAAATTAAATGTAAAGCAGCATTATCTATAGTCAAAGCTCAAAATTCCACACTTCTGAACAAGTATTAAACATGCAGCCTTCTGTCATGTAAATGATGTTAGAAACAAACAGAGTGTCACCATATTTATATTAGCAGCACACTGACCCTTATCTTACCTGCTGTTTCATATAGTTCTGCTGCAACTATCTTCTAGGAATGTATAATAGTCATACACTGGGGTACAGTTCATCAAAAATGCTGAATCTTTGCTGATTCCTTAGATTGTACTAGTTGGATAGGTAATTCTATCTACTTACTTTTTTTGTTTTTTTACTTGATATTAAATAGACACTACAAAGCTATATATATATATATATATATATATATATATATATATATATATATATACAAGAAAAAATTGAGCAGCACTGTAGCAGATCTTCCATATAAACATATATATATATATATATATATATATATATATATATATATATATATATATATATATACACACAAAAAATTGAGCAAAACTTGGTAGCAGATGAAGCTGCAAAGCTTCAGAGGAGCGACCCCCCCCCCCTCCTCACAATAGTAGATGAAATATCAAGGAAGTGGCACCCAAAAAAAGGGGACATTTATTCACCAAATATAAATCACAACGTTTCAGCCCTTGAAAATGCCCTCACAGAGAGGGTGAAACGCAGTTGTGATTTATATTTGGTGAATAAATGTCCCCATTTTTTGAGTGCTGTTTCCTTGCTATTTCTTCTCTCTCTCTCCCTCAAAAAAAAAAAATTCTCCTCCAGTTGCTGTCCAGTTGAATACAATCTATAGGTCCCGGCAGAGTCCATTACTGGCTGGGGCCAGGCTAACTATAATATTCTTCAATGGGATTACACTAGCCATACCATTGAGGTCTCAATGTGCCCCCAACTCAATATCAATATTTGTAATAAGCGGCTCATCAACAAGTCACATGGATGATGATGTTGATGAAGATGATGATATAAGTGTATGTTGCTGTTGCAGGTCTGGTTCCAGAACCGACGTTCTAAGGAGCGGCGGATGAAGCAGCTGAGCGCGCTGGGGGCCCGGAGGCATGCCTTCTTCCGGAGCCCGCGGAGGATGAGGCCGCTGGTGGACCGCCTGGAGCCCGGGGAGCTTATTCCTAATGGACCCTTCTCGTTTTATGGAGGTGCGTATATTCCAAGTGATGGTTGCAAGAATTCCTGCGTTACCTTACCCACCATGTTCGATCAACACATACAGACAGACGGCATAGTACACCTCCTACTTGTGTGCCAATAATACCGTTATAGCAATTACATCTTCACATTAGGCTGTCAATGGAGGGATTGTAGAGGATGAAGGGCACTGGTGCCAACCTGTCTGTACATAGTATATGTAGTCCTACAGTATTACCTCGCTTCCTCCAGGTAGTACTGAATTCATCATATACATATTAGGAGACACAGGGTGGAAGATGATTCACCAAGGACGGCGGCAAATGAATAGTTCTCATTCATATTTCTAATATTAATCCTCAGTGCGACCTGCATATTGTGTCCTATGCGGCTTCTTACTATTGCCAAGTATTTCCATATTAATTGCGCTGTCTTTCTTCTTATCACTGGAAATGATCAGAACATAGCAGGAAAAGCTTGGCAAATCCCTGTGTTGTGATGCATGAAGCAGCGTGTTAATAATTAATGCTAGAAAAGTAATGTGGAAATCCGAGACAAAGCTGCAAACTATTTATCAATAAAGTCGCGCAATCTCTAGATTATAGAATACAGCTGTCCGCAATGTCAGATGATGGTGATGATTATTATTATTATTATTATTATTATTATTATTATTATTAATTCCGAAATACAATTGAAATGTTCTAGGAGCGGAATCGGAAACGATTTGCAAATTGTTCCTTATGCTTATTTTATAAAAATCGTTCTACTTATATTGAGCGGAAAAAAATAGCATTTTATTGTTGGTATTATTGTCAATATTCTTCATTTTTTTTACAACCGACAGATAATTGACTTTAGTGATTTCTATTGCGTTTATACTCTACCATGATTTTTTTTTCCACTATTGTTGAGTTTTTTTGTTTAGTGAAATATAAATTTCATGCTGATATTTTTACCTGAGATAACAGAACAGTATTACGTGCAGTTTCATCTAACGAGCGGGCAGCTTGTAGCCGTGTGTGCAGCTCAGCAGACCCATGTGTTGTTGTTATTATTATTATTATTATCATTATTATTAATTATTATCATCAATAACAACAGCTGCATTTACGATGAGACGTACTTTTAACAAAATAAAAACAAATGACCGTGTATTACGAACCATTGATTTAGTGTCTCGTACAAATTAAATATAAAAATGAGTTTTATCTCAGCGGTCTGAACCAATGCTGTGAAATTCTGATTTATTACACATACCTATATTTCTTCCCGTGGGTTTCTCAATCCCCGTGTGTTTGTTTTTGTAGACTACCAGAGCGAGTATTATGGGCCAGGAAGCAACTACGACTTTTTTCCTCAAGGACCCCCTTCATCACAAGCTCAGACCCCCGTAGACTTGCCGTTCGTCCCTTCATCTGGACCAGCAGGAACCCCACTAGGTTCCATGGAACATCCATTACCTGGACATCACCCGTCTAGTGAGGCCCAGCGTTTCAGCGACATTATGTCCCACGCTCCAGGAGACTCTCCCAGCCCAGAGCCGAACCTTCCCGGGTCCATGCACTCAATGTCCGCAGAGGTTTTTGGTCAGAGTCCTCCTTTCTCATCCTTATCAGTTAATGGCAGTGCCACATACGGGAATCACTTGTCACATCCACCAGAAATGAATGAAGCTGCTGTCTGGTAGCTTTTTATGAACAATGGACTAAGTTGCCATCAGTCATGACAATGCTGTGCTGTACAGAACTGGTAAACCTATATGTTAGTTCCCTCTGAATCAACAACATTGTCTGGATTGAAGAAAAAAAACCAGAATGCTTTGGAATTAGTGGAACAACAGAATTGAGTATTCCAGAATAAAAACTGGAGAAGCTGTAGAGTCAAGTGCTGCAACAGCATTGTTCTTCAGAATGTCTATTTCCTGCGCCTCAGAGGTTGGAGACATAAAACTAGCAGTCATATTAATAATATATTATTCACCTTAACGAAAGGGTGGAACACAACTTATTATTAGCCAAAATATCAAATACAACAATGTAAAGCCCTCAGCATCAACTCTTCTACCTTGACAAAGCTACTGACACCAATCGAATATCCTCACCATGAAGGTCTGCTGCCAGGCCTGCTACTAGACTGACTACCTTCACTCATAGCGAAATCTAAAAGACTATGGAACTCAAGCAGTCAACTGTTTACGTATTATGACGTTCTATTCAGGAGCCTAACCTTTTAGTAATAATCCACTTTTAGAAACCTCTGTGAAATCTAAAAAAAAAACAGCAAAAAAAAAAAAGAAGAAAAAAAAGCAAAACGTTTTGAGCAATCAACCAAATGATTCATTCTTGTTAGTTTTGTTTTGTGTGGATGGAAGGGACTGACTGGAAGGGATGTGCTACACTGTGCTAGTGTTCTTTACAGAAGGCTACAAGAAAGTGAGGTGCCAAATACAATAACCTAATAGCACAAACTACGCCATAGACAAGTACCATTTCCGAACATTTGATATACTTTTTAGCCCTGTTGAGCGTTCATTAATGGCTTATATAGACCCAAACAGGTTTTATTTTTGTGTCCTTAAAGAAAGTCCAAAATATTTAAATTTTATGGTCAAATATGCAGTTCCGAGCTGCTTCTTCTTTATATATTACATTTCTCATACGTCTTTTATTGTTATTATTCTAAGCCTAAGCTTGTGTGACCTCCAGTGCATATTAGACCATTCACTGTATGAAAGGAAACATGTTGAGAATTTGTGGATTTTTAATAAAAATAGAAAATCTCATTGTTTAGATAATTTGTACTTCATTGAGTGTATTGGCTGGCCAAAAGAATTAATACATATTTATATGGTATGTGTCTGCTTGCTTGTTTACAATTATTTTCCCCTGGATACAAGACCTGAGTATGTATATATATATATATATATATATATATATATATATATATATATATATATATATGTATATATATATATATATATATATATATATATATATATATATATATATATATATATATATATATATATATATATATATACATGCTTATTAACTATCACTTGGCATCTTATTTCATAATTTCTCAATATTTCTCTACCGACTATTATTATTCTTTTTTTTATTTAGGGGCTTATAATATCTTATTACGATGTCAATAGGCTGTGGGTATAAATGATATTTTTACTGGCTGTGAAGGTCGCGGCTTTTTGTGAGGTGTCCTGGCAGGAAATGTGTTGATATGATGAAGTCGCTGGAATAGATGGCTGATCATTCTACGCATTGGTGTAGCGCGGTGTTTTATGCTTTTATCAGCTGCAGAATATTATGCGGAGTGTTTATTATTATAATTTACAAGGAGACCGACCGCTGCATCCTTCATTAATGACTCGGTGTGTACACATTCTTTTGTGTTTCATTGACCCTAGCGACTGTGGCATATAGGTTGAATGTGATGCCTCTATGTGTGCCAGTGTGCCAGGGCTCGCTGACATGAGCTGCCGTCGCTGACCTGCCGTATGCTGTAAAACAGAGCAAGCCATCTGATAATGTGACAAGCGGGAAGGGAAACATTCATCCGTGTATGTTCTGTTTCCTGATCTGGACAAGGTGTCATTGGGGGTTACGGATACAACAGTATTGCTTGAGTTGGTGCTGCCATGGACGCCACTTTCTCATTATAGTTTTTTGGAGGCATGAATGTATTCAATTTATTTCAGACTATACATCTAAACTGCATTCTATAAATTGGAAAGTCAATTCCTTATTAATACATATTCATAGCCATTAATGTAAACTTATCTCCTGATCTCACTGGTGTCCCGACCTCCCTCAGTATCAGGACGCTTGCTGGAACCTAGGTACTATGTAAATAGGAGAAATTCTATAGTATACAGCTCTCTATGTGATAGTCGTGTCTATCTGTACAAGATCCGTCCTTCTCATTCATATGTATATATACAATGTATACAATTCTTCATATTTATATATGTATTCCGCAATTATTTTTATATATATACAATATCCATTTGCTCTTCCATTTCTATCTAGATATAACCATCTATGTATACAATATATTTATGACTCCCATCTATCTTTCTTATTCCCAATATATGTGCATGTAGTCCCACACACACTTCCACATATAACCCCATCAGCAACCTAGCACATTATTCTCAGCACAATACAGTACAGGTAATAGGACAATGCCCATGAGATAAGTACAACACGTAGAGAAAAGTGTGGCTGGCGAATATCTAATCTGCATGTAGGAATAGGGCAGCAGAAGGTGGAAATGCTCTTCAATTTGCACTTTGCTGATAACATTTGTAATCTGCATTCGTACAAGGCCCAGAGTCCCCGGCCCTGAGCAGTAATAGCCGCATTACACATCGCCCCCTGGCTGTACACGCGGATATTGCTCCTCTAGCTTTGAAGAGCCGGGCTCTGATGTCTGTAGTAATTAATGATGCACCTCTGCCCTCTGTAGGACAATAGGCAGCAGTGAGCCGGCTCCAGCAGCCGCTCTCATGTCTTCTTGCTTCTATACGCCTTGCGCAAATTACATTTCTCAATTTCTTTCCAGATGATTTCTTGATGTAAAAGAAAAGCAAATCCGACAGCAAGATGAGGGCATAACACACAAGGGTGGGGGGATTGCTGTTAACCTTCTCAGTGCTGCAGGTGCCTGCTCTGTGTGAGCCCCTTGCATGTTACTTTATATGTTTGTCTTTTTTTTTTATATAAAGGCATTGACGACTATGTCACTCAGCCCTGTGACTTGAAGAACAGAGTTGAGCTCTTGCTTCTTTGCTAGTTATGAAAGATCAGTGCTGAATAAATAGGGTTAGCAATTTTATCCTGGACAGATATGCAGTATCCAATTTACCAGTACTGTAACAAATAAAATATTTCTGCACACACATAAAAACTGGGGGTCCACTGTTTGAAGGAAGTGGGTTATGCCTAGTGCAAGGCTGGAGCCAGCAGTGCATGATACAGGGATTAAATGGGCATCAAAAGAGAATGTCTTTGTCATGCCCCTCCCCCTCAGGTACAGTGTATCAGTTCGTTTCTTTCATAGTAATTGTAAATTGAGAACAGTTGCGGAAATTCATCAATAGTATCAAAGGTTGCATGCATTTACAAATAGGTGAAAAATCACAAAGCCAAGCCACATTCCTTTTCCAGACACGTCTTAAGGGCATGACCACACATGGCGGAATTCCTCCGCAACTGTCCGCATCGATGCCGCACAGAATCTGCGTTGCAGATTCTGCAGCGGATCTGCACAAAATGTGCAGTACATTGATGCGGACTAGCTGCTGCAGACTGCGGGAAAAGTGCTTCTCTTCTCCCTATTCAGTGCAGGATAGAGAGAAGGGACAGCACTTTCCCTAGTGAAAGTAAAAGAAATTCATACTTACCGCCCGTTGTCTTTATGACGCGTCCCTCCTTCGGCATCCAGCCCGACCTCCCTGGATGACGCGCCAGTCCATGTGACCGCTGCAGCCTGTGCTTGGCCTGTGATTGGCTGCAGCCGTCACTTACACTGAAACGTCATCCTGGGAGGCCGGACTGGAGACAGAAACAGGGAGTTCTCGGTAAGTACGAACTTCATTTTTTTTTACAGATACATGTATATTGGGATCGGTAGTCACTGTCCCGGGTGCAGAAACAGTTACTGCCGATCGCGTAACTCTTTCAGCACCCTGGACAGTGACTATTTACTGACGTCTCCTAGCAACGCTCCCGTCATTACGGGAGCCCCATTGACTTCCTCAGTCTGGCTGTAGACCTAGAAATACATAGGTCCAGCCAGAATGAAGAAATGTCAAGTAAAAAAAGCAAGACGCATCCGCAGCACACATGACATGTGCATGACAGCTGCGGACTTCATTGCGGAACTTTGAATCTCCATTGAAGTCAATGGAGAAATTCCGCCATGAGTCCGCCACTGCTCCGCAACAGACAGAGCATGCTGCGGACACCAAATTCCGCTCCGCAGCCTATGCTCCGCAGCGGAATTGTACGCATCGTGTAAACGAACACTGCTAAATTAAAGTGAAAGTCAATGTAGAAACGGCTCCGCTGCGGATTAACGCTGCGGAGTGTCCGCAGCGGAATTTAAGTGCAATTCCGCCATGTGTGAACCCGCCCTAACAGTTTAGCACAAAGTAGCCATTGAAATACATGCGTCACACGGACGTATACTACGGTGGTCTGAATTCGGCCTTAAACATACATAATCACTTCAGCATTGTGCTAGAGGAGGTATGACTGCAGATTCAGACTATACAGGATCTTATTTTTTTTATTTGATAAATTGAAGAAATAAAAAAAAAAAGGTTGCAAATGTGGACATAGTCTAAAGGGAGCCTGTCAGCGACTTTATGCTGCCATCAAGTAGTGACAGACACGCTAGTTGCAGCATACTGTCACATGTCTGATAGTTTACTGATTCTTGTGAACTTACATTTAGAATGTTGCAACGCCCACATCGAGGCGGGGGGAATGAGTCTGGTGTATTCATGAGCTGATGTTCCCCACGACCAGCCACCAACAGCTTTTTCTCTATTAGGGCACGTTCAGACATGGCGGAATTTTCCGCTGCAAATTTGCAATTTGCAATTACGCAACGAATCTGCAGCAACATTTGCATATTTGATAGGTAATTCAGATGATGCGGATATCACAACGGACTCGCATTGTGAAATCTAGTGGGACAAAATTAAAAAATCGATTTTAATAGCGTTTATTACAAAAACGTAAAAAGAAAGAATTTTTTTGAAAACAACGGTGCTTATTTTTTTTTTTACACATTTATCGTATCGCTGCAATCCTAATCAAATGTGTAATACAATTAACAAGATATTTAAACCGCATGGTGAACGACGTAAATAAAAATGCAAAAAACTATGGCAACTATGCTTTTCTTTCCATTCCTCCTTGAAAAAAATTATGAAAGTTAATTAATAATTTATATCTACTTGAAAATGGTTCTATTAAAAAATATAACTCATCCCGCAAAAAAAACAAGCCCACATACGGCTTAATTGATGGAAAAATAAAAAAGTTATGGCTCTCTGAATGCTGCGATGCAAAAAAGGTTGGTAATGAAGGGGGTAAACCCTCCGGTAATGAAGTGGTTTATGATTTAAAATTGGTAGTGCAAAAAGATGCTGCTGAATAATATCACCCTCTATGACAGGTTATGCCCATTGCGATTAGTTTGCATGAATTCAGATGCACAATGCTTAAGTGATTATGTATGTTTAAGGGCATGGCCACACGTAGCGGAATTGCTCTGGAATTCCGCTGTGGACACTCCACAGCGGAAATCCGCAGCAGACCCGTTTCTCCATTGCCTTCCACAGCTTTGTGGTTGGGTTCGTTTGCACGTTGCGGACAATTCCGCTGCGGAGCATAGGCTGCGGTGCGGAATTTGTTGTCCGCAGCATACAATGGTTGTTGCGGAGGTGTGGCGGACTGGTTGCGGACTCATTGCGGAATTTCTCCATTGACTTCAATGGAGATTCTAAGTTCCGCAATGAAGTCCGCAGATGTAATGTAGATGTTATGTGTGCTGCGGAGCGTATTGGTTTTTTAACTTGACATTTCTTCATTCTGGCTGGACCTATGTATTTCTAGGTCTACAGCCAGACTGAGGAAGTCAATGGGGCTCCCGTAATTACGGGTGACTACGTGTGTGCACCCATAATTACGGGTGACTACATGTGTGCACCCGTAATTACGGGAGTGTTGCTAGGAGACGTCAGTAAATAGTCACTGTCCAGGGTGCTGAAAGAGTTAAGCGATCGGCAGTAACTGTTTCAGCACCCTGGACAGTGACTACCGATCACAATATACAGCAACCTGTAAAAAAAATAGAAGTTCATACTTACCGAGAACTCCCTGCTTCTTTCTCCAGTCCGGCTTCCCAGGATGACGTTTCAGTCCAAGTGACGGCTGCAGCCAATCACAGGCTGCAGCGGTCACATGGACTGCCGCGTCATCCAGGGAGGTCGGGCTGGATGCCGAAAGAGGGACGCGTCATCAAGACAATGGCCGGTAAGTATGAAATTCGTTTACTTTCACTAGGGAAAGTGCTGTCCCTTCTCTCTATCCTGCACTGATAGAGAGAAGGGAAGTACTTTCACCTCAATACGCAGCAGCCAGTCCGCATCAATTTATTGCCCATTTTGGGCAGATCCGCAACAGAATCTGCAAGGCATTGATGCGGACAGTTGCGGAAGAATTCCGCCACGTGTGGCCATGCCCTAAGGCTGAATTCAGACCACCGTAGTATACGTCCGTGTGACGCATGTATTTCAATGGGGCCGTTCACACGGCCGTTGTTTCAACGGACCGTGTGAAGAGTCCGTTGAAAAATAGAACATGTCCTATTTTATTCCGTTTTTCACGTCTGCGATTACATGCGTTCGTGTGAATCTGGCCTAAGTGTGATTCAATTGTCATAACTTTCTTTTTTAAGTAGCCCTCCAATACCGATTTCTGGCAATTGTGTGGTCGTATGTAACTGTTGATTCGTATACTTTGTTTTTCTCAGTGCCTACCTATTTGTGCCACTGTCACTCAGTCTCATCGCTCTTTTAAAGTTGCTGTGTAACTAAGGCCCATGACTAGGTTCAGATGTGGTGGAAGTCATCAGCATCTGAAAACTTACAAAAAATATGGAAAAGTTGCATATTATACACAGGCAAATGTTGATGTTGTTTATTTTAGTGAAACATTATCAACAGAGCATTATTTCTGAGAAAGTTATCTACATACTGGGACAACACAGTCATCACTGATTTGTCAACTCTGTGTTGTGACATCACTAGATCAAATTCCTCCAGGTTTTTCTATCGTATTTGTGTTCTAAAAACTGCCAAGACATAAGGTGGTACAGTAAGGTCTCATAAATTATATGGGCGCTGTATTATGGCGTTGATTATCTGAGGGGGTTCCAAAGAAATAAGATCGCTTTGGCCAGACCCAGAGTGCTAAGTACCCCATTCTCAGGGGCGGGACAATCGCTTTGGGGCCCAATGCAGTAGTTTCAGAATGCTCTGCCACCCTAAGGGCGGATTTACACGGGCGTGTGCGTTTTGCGTGCGCAAAAAACGTGGTGTTTTGCGCGCGGAAAAGGCACTTAACAGCTCCATGTGTCATCACCATATGATGCGTGGCTGCGTGATTTTCGTGCAGCCGCCATCATTATGACACTCTGTTTGTATGTTTGCAAACAGAAAAGCACGTGGTGCTTTTCTGTTTTCAATCATACTTTTTACTGCTGTTGCGCGAATCTCGCGCGTCCCACGGAAGTGCTTCCGTGTGGTGAGCGTGATTTTCACGCACCCATTGACTTCAATGGGTGCGTTATGCGCGAGAAACGCACAAATATAGGACATGTCGTGAGTTTTACGCAGCGGACACCCGCTGCGTAAAAATCACGGACTGTCTGCACGGCCCCATAGACGAATATAGGTCCGTGCGAGGCGCGTGAAAATCCTGCGCGTTGCACGGACATATATCATGTTCGTGTAAATCCGCCCTTAATCTGTGCAAACAAGGGTGGGGCTACATGGAGGCAGGACCAATGGGTTACCAGAAAATGCGCTGGCATGTGATGTTACTAAGAATCGGCATGGTTTTCAAATTCATTGGTAATGGCCACACGATTTTACAGATAAACTGCAGTTTGATAAATAATGTCCACACAGTTTTGTAGGTAAAACCTTGCAGCCAGTAACAATCACTTTAAAGAGGATATGTCACTAATTTATTAATTCCCTATCTCCTAACTAATCTAATAGGCGCTATGATGCTGATAAGTACAGTGTGATTTGTTTTCAACAATGTTTATTATTTGCAAGGTTATGAGCATTTTTCCAAATATGTCAATTTAGCTCTAATAGCCATATAGGAGGTGACTTTTTCTTTTCACTCTGGGCGGTGTAATGTTTTCTGTATGACACCGTCCAATCCTTATACAGCTTCTCCCTCTTCAATGCCCAGTAACACAGCGTGATCATATAGTATACAGCTTCCATTCCCGACTGTGTATTCAACTGGTGATACCTCTGGTTGTATCACAGTTAGATCTGCGTGTCATATGAAAGATTAGAATCTCCTCTTTCATGTGCCACAAAAACCACTGTTCTAGGTGGTCCACAGCCAGACATATGGCTGTTTGTAGTGATCCCCCTTCCCTCCAGCCTCAGTCTCTCACACTGTGTGAAGAAGCTTCATGCTGATAGGACAGCGTCAGAGGATGTGAAGTAGCTCTACCTCCTATTTGTCTAATAAAGGCTCATGTATATAGTTTTAAAAAAGCTCATAACTTTTAAAATAATAAACGTTTTGGGGCACAATTTTCATTAGCATTATCAGTGTGACAGCGCCTATTAGATTAGCTAGGAGATAGGGCATTACTAAACTAGTGACAGAGCCTCTTTAAAGGGAAACAAATTTTTTAGTGTGTTACTTATTCTTCTATTATATTTTTTTAGAATTTTTGGTGTTTTTTTTTTTCTTCCACAAGGTGGGAAGTATTAACCCCTTCGCGACTGCCATACGGCTATATACTTTCCAACTGCCGATGCCCCATGCAGTTGTCACGTATATAAACATTGGCAGCCTGGAACGGGGTTTAATGAGTGCAGTGATGTTTTAGTGTGAGCAGCGCTGCACACTTAATACACCCCCCTCTGTAGATAGTGCCACACACAACCTTGCACAACCTCCTGTAGATAGCGCCCACTAAGCTCCGTCTAGGAGCGTAATTCACGGTTTTAGATCGCTGTTTGCCGGGGATTCCGCTTCTATAGAGAGTCCCTGACATCACTGTCCACCGTCAGTGGCGCTCTTTAGAAGCGGAATCCCTGGCCGACATTCTGACTGGGGATTCCGCTACTGGAGAAGCCCCTGGCGTCACTATCCATATACGGACAGTGACGTCAGGGGCTACTCCAGGAGCGGAATCCCTGGCCACAGCGCTGCAGGGGATTCCGCTTTAGATTTAGCCCCTGACGTCACGGTCCATATAAGGACAGAGCCATCAGGGGCCCCCTCTAGGAGCGGAATCCCCGGCCAGAGGGATTCTGCTCCTAAAGGGAGCTACAGTGGTGCTATCTACAGGAAGTTGGTGGCATTTGCGGGGGGGGGGGGTGCTGCTAACTACAGGGAGAGTGGCCCTACCTACAGGGGAAGTAGCACTATCTGCAGGGGGGTTGCGCTATCTGCAGGGGAATTGGCACTATCTGCAGGGGGTGGCGCTATCTGCATGGGGTGGAGCTATCTGCAGGGGATATTGCGATCTACAGGGGGAGTGGCACTATCTACAGGGGGGATGGTGCAATCTGCAGGGGGATGGCGCTATCTTCAGGGGTGGCCCTATCTATGGGGAGTGTGGTGCTGTCTACAGGGGGGTACTATATACAGGGGCTGTGGCACTAGCTACTTGGGCACTGTGGCATCATATGAGCACTACCTACACGGGACACTGTGGCGCTACCTACATGGGCACTGTGTGTGGCAGTATGTGGGCACTATCTACAGTAGGAACTGTGGCACTATGTGGGCACTGTGGCATTATTTACAGTGGGCACTGGCAATATCTACAGTGGGCAATGTGGCACTATCTACAGTGGTATTGCGTCACTATCTACATGGGCACTGTGCTGTTTTCAGGTGGTTGGGACAAAAAAAAACAAACTAACGAATAAAATTAATCCATTTTTTTAACGTCCATTGAAAACGGATAGCAAATGACGGTGAAAAATGGTCAGATGGCCGGGAAATGGATTCAAATTTTGAGACACATTGATGGAAAACAGCCATGAAAAACTCACAGTTGATCTGTTGTTAACTGCCCTTTTTTCCACGTCGTGTGAATATAGCCTTATAGCCCTCTTCACTTTGTACTCACAGTGATCCAAGGAGAGGACGACTAAGGGCATGACCACACGTGGCGGATTTCCTCCGCAACTGTCCGCATCAATGCCGCACAGAATCTGCGTTGCAGATTCTGCTGCGGATCTGCACAAAATGTGCAGTAAATTGATGCGGACTAGCTGCTGTGGACTGCGGGAAAAGTGCTTCCCTTCTCCCTATCAGTGCAGGATAGAGAGAAGGGACAGCACTTTCCCTTGTGAAAGTCAAAGAAATTCATGCTTACCGGCCGTTGTCTTGGTGACGCGTCCCTCTTTCGGCATCCAGCCCGACCTCCCTAGATGACGCGCCAGTCCATGTGACCGCTGCAGCCTGTGCTTGGCCTGTGATTGGCTGCAGCCGTCACTTAGACTGAAACGTCATCCTGGGAGGCCGGACTGGAGACAGAAGCAGGGAGTTCTCGGTAAGTACGAACTTCATTTTTTTTTACAGATACATGTATATTGGGATCGGTAGTCACTGTCCCGGGTGCAGAAACAGTTACTGCCGATCGCTTAACTCTTTCAGCACCCTGGACAGTGACTATTTACTGACGTCTCCTAGCAACGCTCCCGTCATTACGGGAGCCCCATTGACTTCCTCAGTCTGGCTGTAGACCTAGAAATACATAGGTCCAGCCAGAATGAAGAAATGTCAAGTTAAAAAAGCAAGACGGATCCGCAGCACACATAACATGTGCATGACAGCTGCGGACTTCATTGCGGAAATTAGAATCTCCATTGAAGTCAATGGAGAAATTCCGCCATGAGTCCGCAACCAGTCCGCCACTGCTCCGCAACAGACAGAGCATGCTGCGGACATCAAATTCCGCTCCGCAGCCTATGCTCCGCAGCGGAATTTTACGCCTCGTCTAAACGAACACTGCTAAATTAAAGTGTAAGTCAATGGACAAACGGCTCCGCTGCGGATTAACGCTGCGGAGTGTCCGCAGCGGAATTTAAGTGAAATTCCGCCACGTGTGAACCCAGCCTAATTGTTACAGAGCTGTACAGTGTGTATGTATATATATATATATATATATATATATATATATATATATATATATGTCTATATCTATAGACATATAATATAGATAAATATATATGAAAAATTACAAAAAAGTGTTTCCTTTCACATTTTTAGTGATTTGTCTGCTCATAATAAAAATTTAAAATATGGAATTGATTAAACTAATCTAGAAAACTAAAGCCTTATAAGTCTTGTACAAAACAAAGTAAAAATAGTTGGGATATTCAAAGCGATTCCAAAGATATTATCGTTTAAAGAAGTGCATATCAGAAATGGAAAATTTGACCAGGACGCAAAGGGTTAAAAATTTAATAATAATAATAATAATAATAAAATAATAATAATAATAATAATTATATTAATAATAATTTGACATGTTTTCTTATGTTGGCCATGAGAGGGAGCACTTCCCATACTTACAGCGAGGTGAATAAGGCAAAGCAACCTGACTCACAGCTGCTGTAAATGGGGGAGGGAGACTCACCACCCCTCCCTATTTTTGGCTACAAGCCAGGAAGAGGTGTCTTCAAATTGCCAAGCATTGGCCAGCTCCATTTTTGAAGTGATTGTACAATGGTAGAATGTTCTGATCACAGCAGATATAGGACACACCAAAAGGCTAATGCCTCATGCACACGACCTTGTGTGCAGGCCGGTCCGCATCAGTGATCTGTTGAAAGATAGGACATGTCCTATCTTTCCACGGATCTAAAAATCGGGTCCGTTTTCACGGACCCGATTCACCTGCTAAAGTAAATGGGTCAGTGAAAACAATTGGGTGCCACTCGGATGCCGTGAAAAAACGCTCGAGTGGCACTCGGTCGTGTGCAACTGCACTAAGAATGATGAAAGTCAAGAGGGTAGACCCTGAGGTGAATGATTTTTCAGTTGGCAGGTTCACATGGCGTGTATTTGTCGCGTTTTTGTGAGCATTTTCCACCCTGAAAAACGAGTCAAAGACCGCATGATTAAGCTTCCCATTGACATCAATGGGAAAGTGTGCCGTTTGTACATAAAACACGCTTTTTTCTGCAACCGTTTTTAAAAAACGGGTTGCATAAAAAGAGAAGCGTCGGGTCAATTCATTGGCGCATAAAATCCGCTAAATGTTCCCATAGTCAATGGTGTGCTAATTATGTGCCAAAAACAATGCAAAAAGCTTGCACAAAATGCATAAAAAACCACGAAAAACATTAAAAAAACGATTGATTAAGCTTCCCATTTACATCAATGGGAAAATGCGCCGTTAGAACAAACAGCGTGCTTTTTTTGCACGAGTGCTTTTAAAAAACGTGTTGTGTAAAAAAAGAAGCGTTGGGTCAATTCTTTGGCGCGTAAAATGAATCAAATGTTCCCATAGTCAATGGGAGTCCTAATTACGCACCAAAAAACATGCAAAAACCACACAAAATGCATCAAAAAACACGCAGAAAACGCATAAAAAACTCTTGTATTTTAAAAAGTGCATCACAAGAAACGCTAGTGTATTTGACACAGTTTTTTATGAGTGCCGTGGGAACATGCCCTAAGGGAATTATTTTTCATTGACATTCAGTTTTATTGCGGCACATGGAACAGACAGTAGACTGCTGTAGGTGAGTATAAGTTTTTTTTATTTGTCATACTACTAACTTTTTTCTTGTTTTGCAGATTCCGCTGGACCGTTTGGACTATGTCGTAGATTTGTTGGACTACTTCAATGATCTACGTTTTTGTTTTTTTAAATAAAATGGTTAACCACTTCCCGACCGCCCACTGTATATTCACGTCGGCATTTGATGGGCTCTGTGCCGACGTGAATTCACGGTGGGTGTTAAAAGCGCGATCCGGGTGTCTCAGAGTAGCGCTGACACCCGGATCGCGCTGTTATCACCTACCTCTGGTCCCGGAGATATGATCGGGACCTGATTAGTTCAGGTCCCGGTCATGTGATCGCAGGGAAAGTGTGTTGTAGCAACGAACTGGAAAGTTTGTTGCTATAACAAACTGGAAAGTTTGTTGCTACAACAAACTTTCCCGGGGACCGATTGCTGGTGCTGCAGTCGGTTACAAGGCAGAACCGGGGGCCATATAACGGCCCCCGGGTCTGCCATGCACAGCAGCCTATGAGAACCAGCCGGAGGCAGGTCCTCATAAGCTTTCTGTCAGTGTGACTCTCAGCGTCACACTGACAGTTTATAATATGTTACACTACCTAGGTAGTGTAATGTATTATAGCAGCGATCAGTGCTGCCAGTCTTCAAGTAAAACAAGTAAAAAGTAAAAAAAAAAGTAATAGAAAAGTTTTATAAAAGTGTAAAAGCAAGTTATAAAAGTTACAAAAAAAAAGAATGCTTTTTTTCCTATAATAAGTCTTTTATTATAGGAAAAAAATGAAAATGTTAAAAAAAGTACACATATTTGGTATCACTGCGTTCGTAACGACCCAAACTATAAAACTATAATATTATTTTTCCCGCACGGTGAACACCGCAAAAAAATAATTAAAAAACAATGTCAGAATCACTATTTTTTGGTCATCAACCCTCCCAAAATATAGAATAAAAAGTGATCAAAAAGTCGCATGTACCCCAAAATAGTACCAATAAAAACTACAACCCGTCCCGCAAAAAAACAAGCCCTTAAAAATAAAAATGTTATGGCTCTCAGAATATGGGGACACAGAAAATAAATTATTTTATCAAAGTGATTTTATTGCGCAATCGCCACAAAACATAAAAAACCTATATACATATGGTATCGCCGTAATCGTACCGACCCGCAGAATAAAGTAAAATGTCATTTATGCCGCACGGTGAATACTATGAAAAAAAAAATACAAAAAACATTGTCAGAATTTATGTTTCTTTGTCACTTTGCTTCCAAAAAAATCTAATAAAAAGTGATTAAAAAAAATCACATGTACCCTAAAATGGTACCAATGAAAAGTACAGATTGTCCCGCAACAAATAAGCCCTCACACAGCTCCGTTGGACAAAAAATAAAAAAGTTCTGGCTCTCAGAATATGGTGATGCAAAATGTGCAGAGTGTTCCAAAAGCGGATAAGATCGGGCGCCATTTATCAGTGCGACACCGGCCACATATCTGCGGATTATTATTTATTTACACCATTATTATACCCTCTTATTATGCCCTGATGTTCTCCGCACAGATTCCATATACCCCCACATTATAAACTGAAATACCAGCAAAACGCCAAACAGAACAGTTACCAAGCAAAATCTGCGCTCCAAAAGCCAAATGGCGTTCCCTCCCTTCTGAGCCCCACAGCGTGCCCAAACACCAGCTTACGTCCACATATGTGACATTTTATATCCGGGAGAACCCGCTCAACATTGTATGAGGTATTTGTCTTTAGTGGCACAAACTGGGCACAATATATTGTGCATTAAAATGGCACATCAGTGTAAAATTGTAATTTTCACTTTGCACCATCCGCTGCGCATTAACGCCTTGGCGCACCACGACTTAATAGCATGTCGTGGTGCAAGGGGTTATTTATGGAGCGGGCTCATGCGCTGTGCACGCTCCATATTCTGCAGGTGTCCGCTGTGTATTACAGCTGACACCCGGGACTAACGGACAGGAACAGTGATCGCGCTGTTACAGGAGCCTGTAAAATGACATTATACTGCAATACATTAGTATTGCAGTGTATTGTACCAGCAACCTAATGATCGCTCATTCCAGTCCCCTAAAGGGACTTTTGGGAGGTTTCCACTGTTTTGGTACCTCAGGGGCTTTGCATATGCGACATGACACCCGAAAACCATTCCAGCTAAATTTGAGCTCCAAAAGCCAAATATTGTTCCTTCCCTCCTGAGTCCAAACAGCAGTTTATTACCACATATGGCATATTGCTGAAATCAGGACAAATTGCTTTACAAATTTTGGGGTCATTTTTCTCCTTTATTCATTGTAAAAATTAAACATTTCTATGTTTTTTCAGAAAAAAGTAGATTTTCATTTTCACGGCCTAATTCCACTAAATTCAGCAAAAAAAACTGTTTGGTCAAAATGCTAACTATACCCCTAGAACAATTCCTTGAGGGGTGTAGTCTTCAAAATGGGGTCAGTTTTGGGGGGATTCCACGGTTTTGATTACTCCAGGGCGTTGCAAACGCGACATGGCACTGAAAACCAATCCAGCAAAATCTGCGCTTCAAAATCCAAATGGCGCTCCTTCACTTCTGAGCTCTGCCGTGGGTCCAAACAGCAGTTTAGTACCACATATGGGGTATTGGCGTAATCGGGAGAAGTAGCTTTACAAGTTCTGGGGTGCTTTTTAATCTTTATTCCTTGTAAATATAATTTTTTTTTATATTTTTTCAGAAAAAAAGTAGATTTTCACTTTCACAGACAAACTCCAATAAATATAGCAAAATACCTGTGGGGTCAAGATGCTAACTATACCCCTAGATAAATTCCTTGAGGGGTGCAGTTTCCAAAACCGTCTCACTTTTGGGGGATTTCCACTGTTTTGGCACCACAAGACCTCTTCAAACCTGACATGGTGCCTAAAATATATTCTAAAAAAAGGAGGCCCCAAAATCCACTAGGTGCTCCTTTGCTTCTGAGGCCGGTATTTCAGTAAATTAGCGCACTAGAGCCACATGTGGGATATTTCTAAAAACTGCAGAATCTGGGCAATAAATATTGAGTTGTATTTCTCAGGTAAAACCTTCTGTGTTACAGAAAAAAATGTATTACAAATTAATTTCAGCAAAAAAAATAAAATTTGTAAATTTCACCTCTACTTTGCTTTAATTCCTGTGAAGCGCCTAATGGGTTAAGAAACTTTCTTAATGCTATTTTGAATACTTTGAGGGGTGCAGTTTTTAATATGGGGTGATTTATGGGGTCTATCTAGTACATAAGGCCCTCAAAGCCACTTCAGAACTGAACTGGTCCCTGTAAAAATGGCCTTTTGAAATTTTCTTGAAAATGTGAGAAATTGCTGCTAAAGTTCTAAACGTTGTAACGTCCTAGAAAAATAAAATAATGTTCAAAAAACTATGCAAATATAAAGTAGACATATGGAATATATAAAATAGTAACTATTTTGTGTGGTATTGCTATCTGTTTTACAAGCAGATACATTTAAAATGAGAAAAATCATAATTTTTGCAAATTTTCTCTAAATTTTGGTGTTTTTCACAAATAAGCAATGAATTTATTGACCAAATTTTTCCACTAATATAAAGTACACTATGTCACGAGAAAACATTCTCAGAATCGCTTGTATAGGCAAAAGCATTCCGGAGTTATTACCACATAAAGAGACACATGTCAGATTTGAGAAAATGGGGCTGGTCATGAAGGTCAAAATGAGCTCGGTCTTGAAAGGGTTAATGAAGGTTGTGTGGGGGAGTTTTTATTTCAATAAAAAATAAATATTTTCTTAAAGTGTATTCACACAGTGTGGTTTTGCAGCCAAATGTAGCAGTCAGCCGCCATACAGAACATAGCGCCAACGACTGGATATACCAGCGACCAGCAAGGCAAGGAGCCTGATGAAGGTCTTGTTACGACCGAAATGTCGCACTCATTAAGCCTCTTGCATCTACGCCATCATTATGACACGCCATTTGGATATTTGTAAACAGAAAAGCACGTGGTGCTTTTCTGTTTACATTCATCCTTTTGACAGCTGGTGCGCGAAACAGGCAGTTCGTACGGAAGTGCTTCTGTGCGACCTGCGTGGTTTTCACGCACCCATTGACTTCAATGGGTGGGTGATGCGCGAAATATGCGGAGATATTGACCATGTCGCGCTTTTTGCGCAGCGGACAAACGCTGCGCAAAAAGCACGGACTGTCTGTACTGCCCCATAGACTTGTATTGGTCTGTGCGTGGCGCGTGAAAACCACGCGGCCCGCACGGACGCAATACACGTTCTTGTGAATCCACCCTTAGGCCCTGTTCACACATTGCCCGCGGCCATTGAAGCTAATTCACACGTGCAAAAGACACTCGAAAAGGAGCGCCGCAGGTTTTTTTTTCACGACACCTTTCCTTTAAAAAAAACTGTGGATTTTCTGTAAGGGTATGTTCACACAGCTTATTTTCGCCTATTTTTCAGGCCATAAACGGCCAAAAAACGGCTGAAGAGTCGGAAGCAGAATACCTCCAAACATCTGTGCTTTGACTTCAATGGGAAAAACGGCGTCGTAAAAAAACGCACACGAAAAAGAAGTGCATGTCACTTCTTGAGCCGTTTTTGGAGCCGTTTTTCATTGACTATAGAAAAATAGCTAAAAAAAAAAATGGCCGTAAAAAATGCAGCGAAAAACGCGAGTTTGAATAAAAAAACGGCTGAAAATCAGGAGCTGTTTTCCCTTGAAAACAGCTCCATATTTTCAGAAGTTTTTTGCTAAGTGTGTGAACATACCCTAAAACTGCATGCTGCTGTGGTATGGCAAGTCCATGTGGCCTTACCCTTAGCATGCTCTGACACTGCACAGCATATACACTCTGTACACAATGTAGACATACGTCCTGCACACCTACACAAACCATCGACACTCTGGACATCTGTATTCAAACACTTCAGAAACTCTGTATATATGTGTACACACACACTCTAGTCCAGACACTCTGAACATCTGTATACACACACTGAACACACCAGACACTCTGCACATCTGTATACACACACTGAACACATTCCAGACAATCTACATATAAGTATACTGACATTGTACACACTACAAATACTCTATAAACCTGTATATATACACAGCACATGCTTGAGATACTGCACATCTGTATACACACACTACACATCGCCATACACACACTGAACACACTCGGCACATCTGTATACACACACTGCACACATTCCAAACAATCAACACATCTGTATACAGACACTGTACGCACTCCAAACACTCTATGAATCTGTATGTACACAGAACACAATTGAGATACTGCACATCTGTATACACACATTGCACACACTCTACACATCGCCATACACACATTGAACACGCTCCAGACACTCTTCACATCTGTATACACACACTGAACCCACTCCAGACACTCTGCACATTTGTATACAGACACTGTACACACTCCAGATACTCTATACATCTGTATAGACATACTGCACACAACCCAGCCACTCTGCCCATTTGTAAATGCACACTGCACAGAGCAGACACTCTACACATCTGTATACACACTGCACACAACCTACACAACTGTATACACACACTGCACACAGTCCACCCACCTGTATGCACATAAATCACACACTCCAGAGATTCTGCACATCTGTATATACACACACACACACACACACACATACACACACACACACACACACACACGCTACAGGCTCTGCACATCTGTATACAAACACTGCACACATTCTACACATCTATATAAACACACTCCAGGCACTGTACACATCTGCATATACACACTCCAGACACTCTACTCACCTGTATAAACACTTCAGACACTCTACACATCTGTATACACACACTGCATACACGCTGGAAACTCTATGCATCTATATACGCAGTGTACACACTCCAGACACTTTGCACATCTGTATATAAACACTGCACACACTATACATCTTTATGCACACAGCACACACTCCAGACACCTATAGACACACACATCACACACTCCAGACACTCTACACATCTTTATACACACACTGCACACACTTTAGACAATAAACAAATCTGTATGCACTGCACACATGCCATAGTTACTGCACATCTGTTTATACATTGCACAAACACCAGGCTCCTCACATCTGTACACAAACCCTACACATCCATATACACAACACTGCACATACTCCAGGTGCTCTACACATCTGCACACACACTGTGCACACTCAAGACACCTGTACACACGCTTCACACACTACATACACTCTACACATCTGTTTACACATACTCTACACATCTGTATACACATTTGTATACACTCCAGACAATCTACACATCTGTATACACACTGCACATACTCTAGTAACTCTACGCATCTATATACAGTGCATGCATTCCAGACACTCTGCACATCTGTATACACACACTCTACATAACTATATACACACTGAACACAATTCTGACACTCTACACATCTGCATACACACACTCTAGACACTCTGCACATTTGTAGACATGCACTGCAAAACACTGTACATCTGCATACACACACCATACACACCTGTATACACACAAAGCACATCTGTATATATACACAGCACACAACCTACACATTTGTACACACATTGTGCAAACTCCAGACACCTGTATAAACAAACTCCACACACTCTACACATCTGTACACACACCCACACACACACACACACACACACACACACACACACACACTCCAGAGATATTGAACATGTGTATACACACACTGCACACACCCAATACACTGTACACATCTGAATACAGACACTGCGCAAATTCCATACTCTACACATCTGGATGCACACACAGAACACACTCCAGCCACTCTACACATCTTTATACACACAATGCACACACTCCAGACACTCTACACATCTGTTTACAAACAATGTACACACCAGACATTCTACACATTTGCATACACAAACTGACACACTCCAGACGCTTTACATATCTGTGTACACACACGGCACACATTCAAAATACTATGCACATCTGTGTACGCACACTGCACACACTCCAGGCATTGCACATCTGTATACAGACACTCCACTCTATAAATCTATATACACAGGGCCGGCCTTAGGATAGATGGTGCCCCATGCGAAATGATCTTTCGGCGCCCCACCCCCATCATTAAAAAAAAAATGCTCCATCAAAAATTAGAATGCCCCTTTAGTGCCCCCATACAGTATAATAATAATAATAATAGTTCATAATATAATATATTACAACCCCTTGAAGGACATAGTATTTCCTCCCTGCTCTGCTATAGTGCTGTCGTTACTGCTGTAGCAGCCTCAGCAGCTGCTAGCGGCGGCACCACCCTCATGCCCGGTTTTGTCGCTAGCAGCCGCTATGGCTGCTACAGCGGTAGTGACGGCCACTAAGTGAAAAAGCACCCGGGCAGAAAGGCGACTGCTGAGTCGCCGGGCCCGGGCGCTTCTGAAACAAGCAGGGGAAGGGAGCTAGCGCAGCGCCCCCTTCCACCTGCTGGAGTCATGCGCCCTGTGTCACAGGTCGCACACCCCTAAGGCCGGCCCTGTGTATACACACATTCCAAACACTCTACACATCAGTATACACACACTGCACACACTCCAGACACGTTACAAATTTGCATACAAACACTCTAGACATTCTACACATCAATATACACACTGCCCACTTTACACATCTATATACACACCGGCTTTTTTTAAATAAAATGCCCCCTCCACACACATTTAATATTAGTTGGCTCCCTAGGCGGGTGCTTACTTTAATCTATCCTTGTCCTGGCACTATCCATTCTCAGAACTCCTACTACGGGAGAGGAGACTGAGCAGGCAGGGCAGGCAGGCTGTGTACAGTACAGGGTGTGGCTCCCTGTGTTTGGGTAGAAAGGCAGCCCCATTTTCATCTCAGCAGAATCTGCTGTACTGTATATAGCCCTTAAATAATACAGTCATACAATTACCCTGCAGTACCACTATATGAGGGTCAAATAATACCTCCACAACACTAGGACCACATATTACCAACAAAATGACTGAATAATACCACTATATATTTCTTGGAAAAAAAAAACACTATACAAAGATCAATATTACAACCATAAAATTACCATAAAGTGGTAGATAACAGTTCTACAAAGGCTGTCTGCAAATCATATAAGTGCATACCATACAGATAAGTCCAGCGACTCACAAGTGATATTTTCTCTGATTCTAGTCATTCAATTTCCCGTTTTTCCCTACCGACCCGGACCTCCATGACGACTTCTCCCATCCACATCTCATCTCTGCAGAGTTTGCTGCCCAGACATCTTTGGCCCTTTGCCTTTCCAGCACCCTTCACAACTATTCTCAACCCCCTACACAAAATTCCAATCCTGCTGCCCCTTTAGCAGTACCATTCTGCTGTTTTCCAAAAACTGTGCCTGCTGCTGCCCCAGGTGTCCCAATATCTATAGTTACAAACAAAAAAAGTACCAATCAGATAGTGCCCCAGATGCTAATAGTGTCCCACTTTGTACCCTACATAATAACAGTGGTCTCTTACAGTAATACAGTACAGCCCTTTTAGCGCCCACAAATAATAGTGCCTCCACACAGTAGCAGTGCCTCCCTTTGTGTCTGCACACAGTAATAGTGCCACCAACAGCGTAATAGTGCCCCCACATAGTAGTAGAGACCCATTAATGCCCTCCTCACAGTAAAAGTGCCCTCTTACTGCCCCTACACAGTAATAGTGCCTCCACACAAATAAAGCGCCTTCTTAGTGTGCACACATAGTAAAAATGCCCCCCAAGGCAGGCCTCTTCCGGACTTCGCTGCTAGCTCCGTGCACCAGGTGTGTTGTGGCCTGCAGCCTACAGGAGTATACGGCAGGACAGGGAGCCAAAGTATTCTACTGTACCCGCATCCTGAGGACACAGTTGAAAGGGATGCAAGGAGGCTGTTTTAAATGGTCGCTAACCTTTTAACAAACTTTGCATAAATTAATAGTACAAGTGAATATAAAATACTTGGTATTATATCTTATAATACAAAAATGCCTCTTTCTCCACTTACCCTGCTCTTCCCTGCCTTCTGCACTAATCATTTATTCTTAATTCACTACTAAAATTTGTCGAGAGACTCAGATTGACAATCAGCTCACTGAGGGTTTAGGTTACATGCTGTCCGTAGAAGTCTATGCAGAGGGGAGGGAGCAGAGTGGGAGAGAGGCAGAGACACACACAGAGATGCTGCTGCTTCTAGTAAGTGTTCTCTCACATCTCAGTGCTGGATACAGAACTAAAGTGCTCACTACTGCTGTATAATATCTCCCATGCTGCTCTTGCTTCTATATGTGCTACAAAGAGATTGGGGAGCAGGACGTTCTCATCTCTTTGTGTGCGGTGTATGAGAGACATGATCGCAGTTAGGCTCCACCCACGAACTAAGATATAAGGTATGCTTTAACTATCTAACCCCCCTTGTGTACGCCCCTGTAGTCATTTACATGAGGTCTTTTAATCAAAGCTGTGATGTAAATGGCATGCTGTAGTTTGAAATCACTGCAGCATTCCCCCCTAAAAGTTTTCACAAAGTGTAAATGAGATTCATTAAAAGTTATTGTTGAAAAAAAAAAAAAACATGTCAGTCACACCCCGAGATAAGACTCGAATTATAACAAATTCTAAGTGAAAGGCTATATTCCCACAACAGTGACGAAAAATGGCCATTAAAAACTGATCAACTGTCAGTCAAATAATAGTGCCTCCACAAAGTAATAGTGCCTCCCTTTGTGTCTGCACACAGTAATAGTGCCACCAAGAGAGTAATAGTTTTGCAGTTTTTTTCCATTCCCCCCAAAAAAAAGTTTACAAACGTTAATCAATAAATTATATGTACTCCAAAATGGTGCTATTAAAAAAAGACAACTTGTCCCGCAAACAACAAGACCTGATACAGCTATGTCGACACAAAAATTAAAAAGTTATAGTTCTTGAATGAGACGATGGAAAAACGTAAAAAATAGCTTGGTCATTAAGGCCTAAAATAGGCTGGTCACTAAGGGGTTAAACAAAGCTGTGATGTAAAGGGCATGCTGTAGTTTGAAATCACTGCAGCATTCCCCCCTAAAAGTTTTCACAAAGTGTAAATGGGATTCATTAAAAGTTATTGTTGAAAAAAAAAAAAAAACATGTCAGTCACACCCCGAGATAAGACTCGGATTATAACAAATTCTAAGTGAAAGGCTATATTGCCACAACAGTGACGAAAAACGGCTATTAAAAACTGATCAACTGTCAGTTAAATAATAGTGCCTCCACAAAGTAATAGTGCCTCCCTTTGTGTCTGCACACAGTAATAGTGCCACCAAGAGAGTAATAGTGCCCCCCACATAGTGGGGGGGTATTACCGGAGGTAGCTGAGAGCAGAACTGCTCGAACGGGTGAGATCACTATCAGTATCAATCCCACTAGTTTAATCCCTCATATGCGGCGCTCAATAGCGAGGGGGCTCCCTCTCTCACCCCACCGGCACCCTGCTATACGATCGCAGGGTGCCGATATTGTCTACGGCAGCTGGTGCCTAATAAAGGCCCCCAGGTATGCCTCTAGTAAATGCCTGCTAAAACCCACCTTTTCCCCTTACAAAATGCTTTATTATGAAAAAAAAAAAATGTTCAAAAAAGTTACACATATTTGAAATCGTTGCGTCCGTAACAACCCCAACTATAAAGCTATTACATTATTTAACCCGCTCGGTGAACGCCGTAAAAAATAAAATAAAAAACAATGCAAGAATTGCTGTTTTGTGTTCATCCTGCCTTAAAATAAATGTGATAAAAAGTGATCAAAAATTTGCATGTACTCCAAAATGTTAACAATAAAACCTACAAGTCGTCCCCCAAAACAAAAGCCCTCATACAGCTGCATCGGTAGAAAAATAAAAAAGTTATGGCTCCTCAAATATGGAGACACAAAAACAAATAAGTTGAAAAAAAAAAGTGTTTTTACAGTATAAGGGTATGTGCACACACACTAATTACGTCCGTAATTGACGGACGTATTTCGGCCGCAAGTCCCGGACCGAACACAGTGCAGGGAGCCGGGCTCCTAGCATCATAGTTATGTACGATGCTAGGAGTCCCTGCCTCTCTGCAGGACAACTGTCCCGTACTGTAATCATGTTTTCAGTACGGGACAGCAGTTCCACGGAGTAGCAGGGACTCCTAGCATCGTACATAAGTATGATGCTAGGAGCCCGGCTCCCTGCACTGTGGTCGGTCCGGTACTTGCGGCCGAAATACGTCCGTCAATTACGGACGTAATTAGTGTGTGTGCACATACCCTAAAAGCAGTAAATCATAAGAAAACGATACAAATTTGGTATCATTGCAATCGCTGAATAAATTTATTGTGTTATTTATACCACATGGTAAACAGTGTAAATTTAGGACGCAAAAAAGAGTGGCGAAATTGCAGTTTTTTTCTATCCCCCCCCCCAAAAAAAAGTTTACAAAAGTTAATCAATAAATTATATGTACCCCAAAATGGTGCTATTAAAATATACAACTTGTCCCGCAAACAACAAGACCTGATACAGCTATGACGACACAAAAATAAAAAAGTTATAGTTCTTGAATGAGACGATGGAAAAACGTGTATTCCCACTACAGGGACGAAAAACAGACGTTAAAAACTGATCAACTGTCAGTTTTTTATGGCCGTTTTGCATCAGCGTCTCTAAAATTTCATCCATTTTCCCAGCCGTCTGAACGTTTTTTATGCCCGTTTGTCGTCCATTTGTCATGACCATTAAAAACGGATGAATTTAATTTGTCAGGGTTTTTTTTTTGTCCCAACCCCCTGAAAACACCACAGTACTCATGTAGGTAGTGCCATAATGCCCCAGTAGATCGTTACACAATGCCGAATGGAGACACTGCCCACATAGAGAGTGACACAATGCCCCAGTAGATCATTCCACAGTGCCCACTGTAGATAATGTCCACATAGATAGTGTCACAGTGTCCATTGTAGAGTGCCCACATAGTGCCGCAGTGACCACTGTAGATAATGTCCACATAGATAGTGCCAGTGCCCACTGTAGATAGTGCCCACATAGATAGTGACATTTTCCACTGTAGATGGTGGCCACATAAATAGTGCCACAGTGCCCACTGTAGATAGTACCCGTATAGATAGTGCCACAATGCCCGCATAGTGCCACAGTGCCCACTATAGGTAGTGCCCACATAGAGTGCCACAGTAGCGCCCACTGTAGATAGTGTCCACATAGATAGTGCCATAGTGCTCACATAGTGCCACAGTGCCCACTATAGATAGTGCAGGTTTACTGAAGACTGACATTATCTTCTATCTAACTCCTAAGGGGATCTCCATTACCATGTCTTTCTTATTTCCTAATTCTCTATCTTTCTCCTATTATTGTAACCGTACTTTCAAAATAAAGCTTTCATTTAATTTCACTGTGAGACAAGAGAGTTTGTTCAAGATTTCCTTATCAGCTAGTGGAGAATGCGGGCATGTCCAGCAGCCTTAGCCTCCCTTGCAAGTGACCCTTACAGGAGGATTTTTAGGGCAGACTAAGCGGCCGCAGGTGAGATTTATTACCAGTTTTTTTTCTACTTCATTGTGGGTATTGTTTCGAGGACTCAGCGATATTGCCGATCTCTCTCACAGGTGATCTTTTTAATTTCCCTTTTTGTTAAGGATCTGCCAGGCTCAGCTTCTGTGTCTACGCCCATAGGTAATCAGTCTGCACCTGCTTCTATGTCTGTGAGACTGACTCCATCTTCCACCACTCAGGATGGCAGGCTTAGGAGTGGGAGAGCCTATCACAGCCTGGCCAGACGGAGCTAGCTCCCGGCCTCTGTCTATTTATACCTGCCTTTCCTGTTCCTCCTTGCTTGTGATTCTTCTTGTTTGGTTTCCTGGCCCTGCTGCAGCTTCTTGAACTATTTGACCCTGCTTCATATTGACCCTGGCTTACTGATTACTCTTGTGCTCTGCGTTTGGTACCTCGTACACTCCTGGTTTGACTCGGCTTGTTCACTACTCTCCTGCTCTGCGTTTGGTACCTCGTACACTCCTGGTTTGACTCGGCTCGTTCACCACTCTTGTTGCTCACGGTGTTGCCGTGGGCAACTGCCCCTTTTCCCTTGCTTCTGTGTACCCTTGTCTGTTTGTCTGTCGTGCACTAATTGAGCGTAGGGACCGTCGCCCAGTTGTACCCGGTCGCCTAGGGCGGGTCGTTGCAAGTAGGCAGGGACAGAGTGGCGGGTAGATTAGGGCTCACTTGTCTGTTTCCCTACCCCCATCATTACACTTTTAATTATTTGTCTTTATCTCTCACTTGGTTACAAAGTGTGGGGTTTGGACATCCCTCACACACTGTGGCTCTCTATGATAAGCAGTAATGAGTCTCCAGGATGTGTTATGGCAAGCAGTCCAGGGCATTCCTGAGAAGTCAGTGAGCACTACAGCCCCATAGTGTACTAACTTTGCATCCATACGTAAAATAAGTAGCTCTCCTTGTGGTTAGGATTCCAGTGCAGCGGTCTGCTTTACTCTCAAAATTGAAGTTGGCATAAATCTCTGGGATATCATTACTCCACAAGCAGGTGGAGTTCCCTGCCTAAAATGTGCGCACAAAGGAGGCATGGGTGATATGTCTGGGACATATAGGAGGTGGTAAAAGTCACGACTATGGCCACCGATGCCAACAAGGGTGTGACTGCCAATGCTTCACCACATTACGGGTGGCACTGGAGCGCAGGGCCTGTTTACACACCAGATAAAAGGTGTTTTTAGACTGTAGTCAGTCTTACTAAGGGAAATGTAGACAGTAACCCTGAAGACGAAAGGATTGAACCAGATAACTATGTCCTTTATTACCAGGACCGGAGAGCCCGTGGGGGAACTAAGAGGGAGTGACAAAGGTACGGAGAGGCTCATTTCAGAAGATATTAGGAACACCCAGACTGCAGCATTAGTGAGCCAAGCCAAGGAGCATATTGTTTATAGTTACATAGAACGGAGTCCTTCTAACCTTTGTTGAACTTGCTATGTCTGTTTTTGTCAACCATACTCAGTGGCGGATTAAGTAGACCATGGGCCCTGGGCTGTTACCCAAACTTGGGCCCCCCTTCCTCACCGCCGCCCTGCCGCGCCGTAACTATTTTTAACACTACCTTTTTGGGCAAGCATTAACAGTGTTACGATTTCCCTTGTCACAGCGTGGTGTCCCTACATACTGACAGTATCACACTGTTCAGGGACACAACCTCCTGACAAGGGGAATTGTCTATCAGTCCTGGACTGCAGAAAGACTTTTTGTGAAATACAAGGATTTCCTATAATAAACATGTCAGGAGAGGTGACAGATTCTCTATAAATCTAGTGACTCACAGGTGACGACGTCTTAGATTCTAGTAGTTTTTTCCTCTTTTCTTCTCCATCCGGTCCAGCGCTCATGACGACTTCTCCCGGCCATGACTTATTTCTGCAGAATTTGCCACTCAGACGTCTCCTCACTTTTCCAACATTTCCACACCTATAAACGAAAATAAAGTTATCATGGTGCCACATACTCTACCCCTAAATATAATAGCACCAAACACTGCGCGCCTGAATATAATAATACCACACACTGTAAAACACCACATACACACAGCCCCCTGTAGATAGTGCCACACACAGCCCCTGTAGATATTACACACCCCCATAGATATCGCCATACACAGCCCCCTCTATTTATCACACATCCCCCCGTAGAAAGCGTTACACACAGCCCCCTATAGTGCCATACAGCCCCCCTGTAGAGAGCGCCACACAGCCCTCCCTCTCTTGTAAATAGCACCAAAAAGTCCCCCCTATGAAGAGCGCCACACACATACCACTGTGGATAGCACTACACAGCCCCCCTTGTATATAGTGCCACACAGCCCTCCCACTTTGTATATAGTGCCACACAGCGCTCCCCCTTGTATATAGTGCCACACAGCGCTCCCCATTGTATATAGTGCCACACAGCGCTCCCCCTTGTATATAGTGCCACACAGCGCTCCCCCTTGTATATAGTGCCTCACAGCGCTCCCCCTTGTATATAGTGCCACACAGCGCTCCCCCTTGTATATAGTGCCACACAGCGCTCCCCCTTGTATATAGTGCCACACAGTGCTCCCCCTTGTATATATTGCCACACAGCGCTCCCCCTTGTATATAGTGCCTCACAGCGCTCCCCCTTGTATATAGTGGCACACAGCGCTCCCCCTTGTATATAGTGCCTCACAGCGCTCCCCCTTGTATATAGTGCCACACAGCGCTCCCCCTTGTATATAGTGCCACACAGCGCTGCCCCTTGTATATAGCGCCACACAGCGCTCCCCCTTGTATATAGTGCCACACAGCGCTCCCCCTTGTATATAGTGCCACACAGCGCTCCCCCTTGTATATAGTGCCGCACAGCGCTCCCCCTTGTATATAGTGCCTCACAGCGCTCCCCCTTGTACCCTTGTATATAGTGCCACAAGGTTATGTACACATTTAAAAACCTTATATTATAATTTTATATATATATTAGTATGTGTGTGTATCAGTGTGATTGATTGATTTTATTAAAAAATATTTTTACTTTTTGAGATACAGCTGCTTTGTATCCTGTATCCGTCAGGTCAGCAGGACTGACAGGATCAGTGACACGCAGGATCCACCTCAAATCTATCACATCTAAGATTATAATTTAGCGCAGGGCCCGTTTCACTGATCCCGTCAGTCCTGCTGACCTGACGGATACAGGATACAAAGCAGCTGTATCTCAAAAAGTGAAAATATTTTTTAATAAAACGTAATTACAAAGTTGCACCAAACACACATTTTTATTAAAAAATAAATAAAAACGACGTGATTTTTGCGACGTTTTTTCCGTACACAATGCAGGTTTAGTTTTTTATCGTTTTTATACACACCTTTTTTGCTATTTTAGAATTTCTATTCATAAAGTTTGAAAATAATAGTAAAAAAATAAGCTTTTTTACATTTCAGCTATTTTTTTTTGGTAATAACATAGTTTTACCCTAAAATAGACCTTTTATTTGTAATCGTCATTGTTTACCATAAATTTTAATATATTGCATGTCTATATTAGGGTAATTGGGTCAGCGTAGCGTTACAACAATGATTGGCGGGGGGGAACGTTTTTTTTTGGCGTGGGTATTTTATGTGTATTTATTACTTAATTTTTTTTTGCACTTTACTATTTTTTTATTACTATGGTCTGTCCCTCAAAGGTCAAAAAAGACCTTTGGGGAACTTTATATATTTTTTTTCTTTCTTTTACACCATGTTTTTCCACTGTAACTGGGGCTGCACAACAGCCCCAGTTACAGGGGAAATCAGCCCTCTCATAGTGACGATTGTCACTAATAGGGCTCTGCTGGGTCTAGTAGCCTGCCACTAACGGCACCCGGCGATCATGTGACCAGTCACATGATCACCGGGAGGAATAGAGACAGCGCCGCTGCTGCTGTCTCTATTCCTTTACACAGCGTTCATTGATCGCTGTGTAAAAGAGATCAGAGAAGATAGAAGCAGCGAAAGCTGCTTCTATCCTCTCCTCAGGGTCCCCGAGTACCAGATGAGCATGGAGATATATTAATAATTTTTGTTTTGTATTTAAAGAAAATAATTACAAAATAAATAAATATATACTACCGTTCAAAAATTTTGTGTTTTCCATGAAAACTCACACTTATATTTATCAAATGAGTTGCAAAATGACTAGAAAATATAGTCAAGACATTGACAAGGTTAGAAATAATGATTTTTATTTCAAATAATAATTTTCTCCGTCATACTTTGCTTTCGTCAAAGAATGCTCCATTTGCAGCAATTACAGCATTGCAGACCTTTGGCATTCTAGCTGTTAATTTGCTGAGGTAATCGGCAGAAATTTCACCCCATGCTTCCAGAAGCCCCTCCCACAAGTTGGATTGGCTTGATGGGCACTTCTTGCGTACCATACGGTCAAGCTGCTCCCACAACAGTTCTATGGGATTGAGATCTGGTGACTGCGCTGGCCACTCCATTACAGATAGAATACCAGTTGCCTGCTTCTTCCCTAAATAGTTCTTGCATAAATAGGAGGTGTGCTTTGGGTCATTGTCCTGTTGTAGGATGAAATTGGTTCCAATCAAGCGCTGTCCACAGGGTATTGCATGGCGTTGCAAAATGGAGTGATAGCCTTCCTTATTCAAAATCCCTTTTACCTTGTACAAATCTCCCACTTTACCAGCACCAAAGCAACCCCAGACCATCACATTACCTTCACCATGCTTGACAGATGGAGTCAGGCACTCTTCCAGCATCTTTTCAGTTGTTCTGCGTCTCACAAATGTTCTTCTGTGTGATCCAAACACCTCAAACTTCGATTCGTCTGTCCGTAACACTTTTTTCCAATCTTCCTCTGTCCAATGTCTGTGTGCTTTTGCCCATATTAATCTTTTCCTTTTATTAGCCAATCTCAGATATGGCTTTTTCTTTGCCACTCTGCCCTGAAGGCCAGCATCCCGGAGTCGCCTCTTCACTGTAGACGTTGACACTGGTGTTTTCCGGGTACTATTTAATGAAGCTGCCAGTTGAGGACCTGTGAGGCGTCTATTTCTCAAACTGGAGACACTAATGTACTTGTCTTGTTGTGCAGCGGGGCCTCCCACTTCTCTTTCTACTCTGGTTAGAGCCTGTTTGTGCTGTCCTCTGAAGGGAGTAGTACACACCGTTGTAGGAAATCTTCAGTTTCTTGGCAATTTCTCGCATGGAATAGCCTTCATTTCTAAGAACAAGAATAGACTGTCGAGTTTCACATGAAAGCTCTCTTTTTCTAGCCATTTTGAGAGTTTAATCGAACCCACAAATGTAACTAGCTCAAAGGAAGGTCAGTTTTATAGCTCCTCTAAATAGCAAAACTGTTTACAGCGGTGCTAACATAATTGCACAAGGGTTTTAAAGTGTTTTTTAATCATCCATTAGCCTTCTAACACAGTTAGCAAACACAATGTACCATTAGAACACTGGAGTGATGGTTGCTGGAAATGGGCCTCTATACACCAATGTAGATATTGCATTAAAAACCAGACGTTTGCAGCTAGAATAGTCATTTAGCACGTTAACAATGTATAGAGTGTATTTCTCATTAATTTAATGTTATCTTCATTGAAAAAAACTGCTTTTCTTGCAAAAATAAGGAAATTTCTAAGTGACCCTAAAGTTTTGCTCGCTATTGAGCTTATTCTGTACTGTATTCGAGGAGCCTGGACGAGTCTCATTGGCAGCCACTGCTATCTTTAACCTTCGCCAGGATGACGCCTCCGTGGGCGAATACACCATCCAGTTCCGGACCCTGGCAGGAGAACTGTCCTGGAACAATGAGGCGTTGGTAGCGTCCTTCTGGCATGGCCTATTGCCTGAGATAAAGGATGAACTTGCTGCTCGAGATCTTCCATCTGCCTTGGACAACCTGATTCTACTGCTAGTCGAGTGGACATAAGGCTCAGAGAGAGAGATCTCAAGAGGTTCGACAGGAGAGACGGCTTCTTAGACTGGCGCTCAACTTCCAGCAAACCCTCTTGCCTGTCCAGGAGAAACAGCACAAGCGCACCTCTGGACTCTGTTTATATTGCGGCCTCTCTGTCCATGTCATGCGTCTGTGTCCTCAGAAGCCAAAAAAACCCAACACCTAGGATTGGTTGGTGAGACAACCTTGGGCGATACTGCATTTAATAGAGAACTCTCCTCCAAACTGTTCATTCCTGTGACCTTCGTCGCTGGCGAGAGGCCCCATCTGGTCTCTGCCTACCTGGACTCTGGTGCTGCAGCCAATTTCATCTGCCTTGTGGCTCTTCTTCAGTTGCCCACTGTTCTGCTGGATAGGCCGTTGATCATTGCTTCAGTAGATGGACTGCCATTGCCTGACCCAGTTTTGTCTGTGACCAAGCCCTTGAGACTACTAGTGGGACTACTTCAAAACAGCTGATTGGCCGGCTCCCGGGAGTCTGACCCCGCCAATCAGCTTCAGCAGGCAGGGATATCAATCTTACCCTCCTCTTCAGCCGCAACGGAAATTCTGTCCTTACTCTATCCAGGATCACGATGTTGTGCGCAGCGCATAGCGTTGTGACGTCATGCGCTGTGACGTCAGGACCTCCGCTGCGCTCCAGAACCAGGAAGGTAAGTACTGTCAGTTATTATAGTAACAGGGGCCCGTGGCCGCAGTTACTATAGTAACTTTTTATTGATGTGGTGCGGGGGGGCGCGGGCCCCCTGGCTTCGGTGCCCGGTCGCAATTGCGACCGCTGTGACCCCTATAGTTAAGCCACTAGTCCCAAGTGTCTCAACCGCTATCTGGGGCATATCGATCTGCCTCAGTCTCCTCCGCATCAGTCATTGGCAGGGTTGCCTCCTTGTTACTCTCTGTTTGCAGATGTCTTCAACAAGAAGGTAGCAGAGATGTTGCAACCACATCGAGCATATGATTTTCCTATCGACTTGGTTCCTGATTCGTCCCCTCCTCACGGTAGAGTATAACCTCTCTCCTTGCCTGAAACCCAGTCTATGCCGGCCTACATTAAGGAGAATCTGGAGAGGGGCTTCATACGTAAATCCTCATCGCCGGCCGGAGCCGGGTTTTTCTTTGTCAAGAAGAAAGATGGATCCCTCCGACCCTGCATTGACTACCACGGTCTCAACCAGATCACGGTGAAGAACAGGTACCCATTGCCTTTGATTTCGGAACTATTTGATCGCATACGGGGGACAATTTTTTTTTTATAAACTAGACTTGCGGGGGGCCTGCAATGTAATCCAGATTCATCAATGGAAGACTGCATTTAATACTCATGATGGGCACTATGAATACCTGGTCATGCCCCTCGGCCTGTGTAACGCCCCCGCTGTGTTTCAAGAATTTGCCAATGACATTTTTCGTGATCTCCTCTATGTCTGTGTTGTGGTGTATCTCGATGACATTTTGATTTTTTCCCCAGATCTTGTAACTCTTCAGAGTCATGTCTGCCAGGTGTTGCTTCGATTAAGGGAGAATCATCTTTATGCCAAGCTGAAGAAGTGTGTGTGTCATTAAAAGTCTCTACCCTTCCTGGGCTATATCATCTCCGATCAGGGTCTCAAAATGGACCCTGAGAGGTAAAAGGAGGTCCTGGAATTGCCACGCCCCCAAGGCTTAAGGGCCGTACAACGCTTCGTGGGATTCACCAACTTCTACCGGCTGTTCATCCCCAACTTCTCTTTATTGACAGCTCCCATCTCTACACTCACTTAAAAAGGGCATGAATGCCAAGGTGTGGACTTCGGAAGCAGAAGCCGCATTTAAAACCTTAAAAAAGGCCTTCACGTCAGCCTCTATTCTTCATCACCCTGATGTATCCCTACAGTTTTCATTAGAGGTGGACGCTTCCTCTGTCGGTGCTGGTGCACTTTTGTTCCAGAGAGGTTCGAAAGGCAAGACTGTGGTATGTGGCTACTATTCTAAGCTGTTTTCTTCCGCAGAGCGCAACTACTCGATTGGGGATCGGGAGTTACTGGTCATCAAGCTGGCCCTGCAGGAGTGGAGACACCTACTGGAAGGCGCAGCTCATCCTATCCTGGTCTTTACGGACCACAAGAACCAAACCTATCTTCAGACTGCTCAACGGCTGAATCCTCGTTAAGCCAGGTGGTCGCTGTTCTTTGCCCGGTTCTGGTTCGAACTCCACTACCGACCTGCCGACAAGAATGTGAGGGCCAATGCCTTGTCTAGGTCATTTGAGACGGAGGACACTGTGGAGTCCCCGCAGAATATTATTAATCCTTCCTGTATCTTCTCTGTGAACCCTCTGCAAGTTAGAGACATTCTTCTGGGAAGGACTTTTGTACGTCTGGCAGACAGAGGAAAAACCCTTCGCTGGGGTCACAGTTCCAAGCTGGCAGGTCACGTGGGTGCCCGTAAGACCCGAGACCTAATTGCCCGTCAGTTCTGGTGGACCACGCTGCCCAAAGATGTCATGGACTTTGTCTCCTCTTGTATGGTATGCGCAGCAAATAAAGTTGCCCACTACAGACCCCCTGGTCTGCTTCAGCCGCTGCCTGTGCCCGATGCCCCCTGGCGGCATGTTGCGATGGACTTTGTCATGGATCTGCATCCCTCTGCTGGATGTAGTGTGATCTGGGTGGTGGTGGATCGTTTTTCCAAAATGGCTCATTTTGTTCCGCTGACTGGCCTGCCTTCTGCTGCTCGACTGGCCGACCTCTTCGTTCAACACATCTTCCGTCTGCACGGCTTGCCCCTGCATATTGTCTCGGATCATTTCGAAGTTCTGGAGAGCACTCTGCGGCCTCCTTGGTGTAAAGTTGGACTTCTCCTCGGCCTATCATCCCCAGTCCAATGGCCAAGTTGAGAGGGTTAACCAGATTATGGAGAACTATCTGCGGCACTTTGTCTCCAGGCGGCATGATGACTGGGTGCAGCTGCTCCTGTGGGCTGAGTTCTTCCATAATAACCATACTAGTGAGTCCACCACTTCCAGTCCGTTCTTCATAGTCTACGGCCAACATCCTCGAATACCTCTTCCTGTCTCTACTATGTCCCAGTTGTCTGCAGCTGACTCTACCTTCAGGGACTTTCTGCAGATATAGAAATACAAGGAAAAAACACGGCGCCACATAGTGTGAGTAAGCCCAGAAATGGCATTCGGTAAATGACAAGTGGACGCTTACCACAGAAAGATAACTCAAACACGTGGAACAGGTGAATAGGTGAGTGCTGCTGCCGAAATCCCAGCCGGTCAGGCCTGTTGGCCACCGTAATGAGGTAATATACAATTCGTGAAAAACGGGAATAGGTACGGCGCTGCTACTCAATGATGATACCGTTGCTGTAAATGATGATGTTTATTAATCAAGGCTACGCGTTTCAATGCCGCACCAGCATCTTCCTCAGGCCATATGAATTGCAGTCTAAACAGCAGTGCTTTAAATGCACCACGCGGAGAAAAAAACCGCCAATGTGATCAGGGTCAGAGTGCACCAATGACGTAATCACTAGAGGAAATTATACATGAGAATACACAGAAACACACATATGTACATAATAACTAGCATCATTACTTAAAAAAGGAAAAGAAAAGTCAGAAAAAACATAAAATGTCAAATCGTAACATTTAAAAACATTCAAACACCTTCAATTGTATGTTGACCGGCGAGTAAAACACGAGTCCAAACCCAAACATTCATCTGGATGTGCAAACATATTTCTACACAACCATTACGATGTTTACAATACTAAACATCCAATTGGATGGTAAACACAATGGAAAGAAATAAAAATAATAAATATAACATCCATTTAGATGCTAAGCTGCCGTTCATCCAAAAAAAGAGAGAAGCTCAGCTAGGTGACAGAGAACATCCATTATGATGTCTATAATAATAGTAACCATCCATTTGAATGATCATATAAAAAAGAAAAAAGAAAATTATTAATATCTATAGCATCCATTTGGATGTTATGTTATTTGAATGCGGCAATTCAAGTATCCGAATGAGTCCCCAGCGGAGGCTTTGAACACAAAATAAGGGGGAGTATTAGGCATACAATTGGATGCAAACAACACAATATAAGATTCAAATTATATAAAATACTAGAAATTGAATGCTAGGATAATAGACGCTAACAAATTGATGTGAAAATACATAATTAAAAGCACAAATTTGCAGTTACTGTAAACGTTACATAATGAATGACATTGCATAAATATAAATTGAAAATCCAATATGAACTGCAGACTAACTGTCTTATCAATAATGCAGAATATAAAAGGAACCGCAGAAACCGGCAAAGGACCCCCGGAAGCCACCGCAGCCACAGAGGACCCAGAACCACGGAGCAAACCCAAAAGGACAAAAAGAGCAACCAAACCCAAGTAAGTGTCTATATAAAGCAAGTATATATATAGAGAATATATGCGATAATAATTTAGCGCGTTCTAAAATATATTATATATATAAAAATGTATATTAAAAGGTAAAAGGTAATGATCCCAGTCATAATTAAATCCTGAATCAATCTAAAAAATATGTATGTATAAAATCTAAATCATTAGTCAAGAGATGTTTCGGAAATGTCATTTAAACCGTTTGGATGCAGAGTCAACAGTTTGAAAATCCAAAAGTTTTCTCTTTGTTTGAGTTTTTTGTTTTTTTTTAAACCGGTTAGGGATGTCGCAGGATATTTGTTCAATGGGGGTAATAAAAATTTTATTAAATTGGCAATTATGAGAAGAAGCACAGTGTCTCGAAACACTATGCTTTAGAAACCCTTTTAGAACATTGTGCCTGTGTTTGTTAATTCTGCTCCGCAGACATTGGATAGTCCTCCCAATATACTGCAGTCGACACGAACATTCCAGGAGGTAAATGACAAACATGCTACCACAATTGAGGAAAGCCCTAATTGGGAATGTTTCATTAGTTATATTAGAACAAAAAGTATGTTTTTTATGTGAAATGTTGGCCGCATTTGAAGGAACCATTTAAAACTGGGAGAATTTTTGGAATAAAAGACTTAGAATTATTAATACGACTAGGGGCTAGTATATTCTTCAAATTTGCTGACCGTCTAAAGGTGATAACTGGTTTATCTGGCAAGGAATTTTTAAGGAATGGATCATTTTTCAAAATATGCCAGTGTTTGGACAGAATAGATCTCACAAATTTATGTCCACTATTATATGATGTAATAAAATTGTTTGTGTGTTTGTTCTTATTTTTATTTGTATTTGCTTTTCCATTTTTATTTGTGCAATCAGTACTAACCTCCACCGTTTTTATTAAACTGACACAAGACTTTTGGGTTAATTCAGCCGCTCTAGAGTGCGCCCCCTTAATCAATTGATCCATTACCTGGTTGTTCATTATCTCCCCATTTCAATGACTCTATCAATTCCCATAATCAAGATAGCATATCATCATTAATGCAACTATCTACACATAGCAATTCTAATGAACAGCTTGTTTTTTCAGTGCATGATGTGGAGTCATCATTGAATTCTGATGATTCCGTTTGTGTTAATCAGCAGAATATACGAACTCCAACACTAACAGAACCCCCCTCTGATCAGCCCTCTATATCTATGGATAACACCATTTCTACAATTTCTTTTTTAGGCCTTCCGTCCCAATTAACCATGCCCCCGATAACTCCAACATTAAAAAGCAAAGACTGTTTGATACCATACATTACGAGTCCCAAAATCCAAACGATAACCAGTTTTTTTCCAACAATTCAAAAAATTTAGACAAAAAGAAAATTAGAAACCGACAGAGATATAGAGGAAAGAGGGGTGGTAGGAACCGCAAACTTGTCACTACTCCACTTGCAGTCGAAAAAACAAAGGAACACACAGTAAAACTTTTTAATTTGTCCTCTTATAAATTAAATGATTGTGAAATGAGTTTATTGGGTAAGGGGCTCTCTTTTTGTCCAGTGGCCCCTCCCGATACATTTGAACTATTTATGGACCTAAATAGGTTTATTAGAAAATTAACCCTATCTAGACATTTTTCCATGTCGGATTACTCCTCAGTATCTCTTTTAAAAAAACGATTGCCTTGAGAGTGAGTCTACTCAAATGGCTGTAAGTGTGGAAGTACACCCCAAATCCAACTTCTATCCTATACATCATCAAGGTTCCTTTCTGGAAACCTTTTCCACACTGGTTGAAAATGAATTCCGGTCATTGGATAAACCTTATTTTATGCCCGACAATTTATCTACTAATGAGAAAAAAGCAATTAAATCCTTACGTAATAATGATGAGATTGTGATCCGCTCTGCGGACAAAGGAGGGGGGATTGTAATACAGAATAAATGTGATTACCTAAATGAAACCTCCAGGATTTGATCGGATGGTTCATTCTATTTAAAATTAGTGGATAACCCGCTTCCCACTTTTATATGTGAGTATAGAACTCTCATAGATACGGCTTTCTCTGATGGGTTGTTAACCAAAAAAGAAAGGAATTTTCTCAATGTCCCATGCCCCAGTTTGCCTTTTATATATCATCTACCTAAAATACATAAATGTGTGACTAATCCACCTGGCCACCCCATCATCTCGGCATTGGGTCCCTCACTAGCAATCTGTCCCATTATATTGATTTACATCTCCAACCATTTGTGCTCCAATTACCTTCTTATTTGAGGGACTCTACCCAGCTCATTAAAAATTTGCAAGATTTAGTGTTTGACCCCCCCGCCCTTACCTACGGTGTGTTTTTTGACAGCAGATGTTATAGCACTATACAGTAACATTCCTCACGACAGAGGTCTTGAAGTGGTAGAATCAGTTTTAGCCTCGAACCCTAACATCCCAACTGCACAAATCCAATTTTTAACTAACTGTGTGGAATACATCCTCAAGCACAATGTCTTCAGCTTTGGAATTTTTTTTTACAATCAAATAAAGGGCTGTGCGATGGGCTCTAGGTTTGCCCCGGCATATGCCAATTTATATATGGGAGAATTTGAGGATAAACATATTCTCAATGATCATAATTTTAAAGATAAAATTTTGCTATATAGACGTTTTATTGACGACTTATTTATAGTATGGAATGAAAAGGAAGAAGAAGCTGCTAATTTTATGGAAGCGCTCAATAGTAATGATTTTGGAATAACTTTTACTTATACTTTTTCCACTACCTGCATTGACTTTTTAGATCTAACCATCTGTTATGATGAAACCACCAGTAATTTTAACACTAGAACACATTTTAAAACCGTTGATGTCAATAGTTATATTGATTTTAGAAGTGCCCATTACCCTCCGTGGATCAGAAATGTACCATTTGGGCAGTCCAGGAGAGTGAGGAAGAATTGCACCTCTGATCATAATTTCCTAAAGGAATGTAATATTCTTGAAGGTAGATTCAAAGAGAAGAATTTTCCAATGCAATTGATTAAGGGGGCGCGCTCTAGAGCGGCTGAATTAACCCAAAAGTCTTGTGTCAGTTTAATAAAAACGGTGGAGGTTAGTACTGATTGCACAAATAAAAATGGAAAAGCAAATACAAATAAAAATAAGAACAAACACACAAACAATTTTATTACATCATATAATAGTGGACATAAATTTGTGAGATCTATTCTGTCCAAACACTGCCATATTTTGAAAAATGATCCATTCCTTAAAAATTCCTTGCCAGATAAACCAGGTATCACCTTTAGACGGTCAGCAAATTTGAAGAATATACTAGCCACTAGTCGTATTAATAATTCTAAGTCTTTTATTTCAAAAATTCTCCCAGTTTTAAATGGTTCCTTCAAATGCGGCCAAGGGCGCTGTTTATGTTGTAACAACATTTCACATAAAAAATATACTTTTTGTTCTAATATAACTAATGAAACATTCCCAATTAGGGCTTTCCTCAATTGTGGTAGCATGTTTGTCATTTACCTCCTGGAATGTTCGTGTCGACTGCAGTATATTGGGAGGACTATCCAATGTCTGCGGAGCAGAATTAACAAACACAGGCACAATGTTCTAAAAGGGTTTCTAAAGCATAGTGTTTCGAGACACTGTGCTTCTTCTCATAATTGCCAATTTAATAAAATTATTATTACCCCCATTGAACAAATATCCTGCGACATCCCTAACCGGTTTCAAAAACTCATACAAAGAGAAAACTTTTGGATTTTCAAACTGTTGACTCTGCATCCAAACGGTTTAAATGACATTTCCGAAACATCTCTTGACTAATGATTTAGATCTTATACATACATATTTTTTAGATTGATTCAGGATTTAATTATGACTGGGATCATTACCTTTTACCTTTTAATATACATTTTTATATATATAATATTTTTTAGAACGCGCTAAATTATTATCGCATATATTCTCTATATATATACTTGCTTTATATAGACACTTACTTGGGTTTGGTTGCTCTTTTTGTCCTTTTGGGTTTGCTCCGTGGTTCTGGGTCCTCTGTGGCTGCGGTGGCTTCCGGGGGTCCTTTGCCGGTTTCTGCGGTTCCTTTTATAATCTGCATTATTGATAAGACAGTTAGTCTGCAATTCATATTGGATTTTCAATTTATATTTATGCAATGTCATTCATTATGTAACTTTTACAGTAACTGCAAATTTACGCTTTTAATTATGTATTTTCACATCAATTTGTTAGCGTCTATTATCCTAGCATTCAATTTCTAGTATTTAATATAATTTGTATCTTATATTGTGTTGTTTGCATCCAATTGTATGCCTAATACTCCCCCTTATTTTGTGTTCAAAGCCTCCGCTGGGGACTCATTCGGATACTTGAATTGCCGCATTCAAATAACATAACATCCAAATGGATGCTATAGATATTATTAATTTTCTTTTTTCTATGATCATTCAAATGGATGGTTACTATTATTATAGACATCATAATGGATGTTCTCTGTCACCTAGCTGAGCTTCTCTCTTTTTTTGGATGAACGGCAGCTTAGCATCTAAATGGATGTTATATTTATTATTTTTATTTCTTTCCATTGTGTTTACCATCCAATTGGATGTTTAGTATTGTAAACATCGTAATGGTTGTGTAGAAATATGTTTGCACATCCAGATGAATGTTTGGGTTTGGACTCGTGTTTTACTCGCCGGTCAACATACAATTGAAGGGGTTTGAATGTTTTTAAATGTTACAATTTGACATTTTATGTTTTTTCTGACTTTTCTTTTCCTTTTTTAAGTAATGATGCTAGTTATTATGTACATATGTGTGTTTCTGTGTATCCTCATGTATAATTTCCTCTAGTGATTACGTCATTGGTGCACTCTGACCCTGATCACATTGGCGGTTTTTTTTCTCCGCGTGGTGCATTTAAAGCACTGCTGTTTAGACTGCAATTCATATGGCCTGAGGAAGATGCCGGTGCGGCATTGAAACGCGTAGCCTTGATTAATAAACATCATCATTTACAGCAACTGTATCATCATTGAGTAGCAGCGCCGTACCTATTCCCGTTTTTCACGAATTGTATATTATTTCTGCAGATATGGCAACAGACCCGATCTTCTATTCTGCTGGTGGTGGACCGCATGAAGAGAAAGGCAGACACTAGAAGACGAGAGCCTCCTCAGTTTCTTCCAGGTACAAAGGTCTGGCTGTCTTCTAGGAATATCCAACTGAGGGTGCCGTCTTGCAAATTTGCTCCCAGGTTCCTTGGACCCTTCGAGATTCTGCTACAAATTAACCCTGTGTCTTACAAGCTTTGGCTGCCTCCTACCCTCAAGATCTCTAACTCCTTCCATGTCTCCCTGCTGAAGCCCGTGGTCCTGAACCGCTACTCCAGGACTCCTAGTTCCGCAGTGGCTCCTGGCGGCTCGTCAGGGACTTTCGAAGTAAGGGAGATCCTGACTACCAAGAAAGTGGGAGGAAGGACGTTTTATTTGGTGGATTGGAGGGGATTCTGTCCAGAAGAGAGGTCTTGGGAGCCAGAGGAGAATATCGATGCTCCTGTCCTCGTGGAGAAGTTTCTCCCCCGCTCTGGCCCCAAGAGGAGGGGGCGTAAGAGGGGAGATACTGTTACGTCTATGGCCTCGGCCCGTCGTTCTGACTTACATTCCGATGGCCGTGGCCATGGACACGTGAGTTGGCTGCGGCGTCTCCCTCCTGTGAGATGCCAGCACTCACTTCCTGGATCTGAGACTGTCTCCCGCAGGGCGCGCGCTGGACTATAAAAAGGGCTCTGCCCTCTTGATCATTGCCTGAGCTTTGTTGTGTACCTAAAGTTTATCTTGCAAATGGTCTCCTAGTGTTTTCCAGTTCCCAGTGTTACCCGTTCCTGCTTCCTGTACCCTGTATCCCGTGCTACCATGCCTCTGTGCCATCTAGAGTTGAAGTCGAGTTATGTCTTCCGCTACATCTACTGTGTCACACCCCGCCGTGTGTCTGTCTACTGCCGGAGCCTTATCATTAGCCTGAATCACAGCTACTAACTACATTGCCTCAGGTACCCTTTCTGGACTATAGACTTTGTACTGTACCTGTTTGACCAGCTGCTATCACGCTACGCGGTACAGCCCAGTGGGTCCACACCCCGCGCCGTGACACTCATTATCAAGGGGTAGAAAGGGTTAACCAGGGGAAAGGGTAAACCAGGGGAATGCTCGTTATCCAGGCGTAGAAATAAGGTTTAAGTGCAGCTGCTGCTGCACATGGATACTTAGCGTTGGTGGAGTGGTGAGTATGCACATTGTTCCAGGGGATTGTTGATGGCAGTGAGCGGTGCGTTGGTGGAGTGGTGAGAAGGGAGCAGGAGAGAGGTCGTCCGTTGATGTGGGTGTGCGGAGCAGAGAGAGAGAGAGAACGCACCTGCGCAGGGATATTTATGTCCCGCCGGTGCTCTTGCTCCTGAGCCGGGCGCAGGCACAATAGACCTGTAAAAGTATAAAATCAATGTAGACAGAGCGCTCCAGAAATCGCTAAATGATTGTTTCAGTGGCCTAGGAGGTTCAGGTATCCTGCATGTGTAATACAGATTATTGTATAATCCCTGTGTTTTGTCGTGTGTATTCGCAATGCACCTTTATAGAGTCTGGACAAGTCATGGACCAGACTCTTCCCTTTCTCTGTAGGTTAGACTAGTCTCCATTTTTGATCTCTAAATGTTCATAAATGGCTCAGTATGTGTTTCTTTTGCTATAAACATAGCTACTTTTGCTGTGTCATTTCAAGGACTGTTTTGACTGGATATAGTTTGTCGTGTTTTTATGTGTTATTAGTAACCAATCTTCGATTTTACCAGGAAACCTGTATTTTCCTAGTGGTTACAAGGCCTATAAGTGGCTACCTATAGGTTCAGTAGGTAATGACAGTTTAGGAAATGTGCTTCCAGCTTTGCGGGTCAGAAAAAATCAAACTCTTTCTGAGGAGTTTAATTTCTCTTCTCTTTACACAAGTTTCAGACTTAAACAGGAAATCTTTTCTAGTTTAGAGATGAATCCAAAATGGACAGGATGGACTATTAACATACCTCCCAACTTTTGAATTTGGAAAAGAGGGACATTTTTAAGCCACGCCCCTAACCACGCCCAATATCCCGCATAAGCACATCAAATCACGGCCAGGTCCTTCTTCCAATAACAAGAGCATATTCTCACTGCGGATCTCTAGACTTACAACAACAAAAAAAACTTTGGATATCACAAATATTATGGATGAGGTTATGTCTTCTTTATGTAACTTTTCCTAACTTCGGTATAACATTTGCTCATCACGGCAGCAGCTGCAGGACAAACCAAAAGGCTGAGAACAATTAAAATCAAGAAAGAGACCCTGTGGGGGATGACTTTTCAATTGTCAGGTAGCAGAGTTACATGATGGGGAATTTTATTTCCAGTTGTGTAACTCTGCTACTGGTCAATGGAAAAATCATACACCAGAGGGAAAAATGTTTCCCCATGGCGGAGTACCATAAAGAAACAACTGGGAATCAGACATGGTGGATGACTTTTCAGCTGACAGGTAGCAGAGTAACATGAAGGGGAATTATTTTTCATTGACGTCCAGTTTCTATTGCAGCGCAAGGAAGAAGACAGAAGTCGCTGGAGGTGACTAGAAGTTTTTTGATTCTTCATATTACTAACTTTATTTATTTATTTTTTTGCAGTTCTGCTGGACTGTTTGAACTACGTTGGACTACATCGATGATCTACGTTTTAAAAAACAAAAATGGTGGAAGAGGGTTGTGTGGGGGAGTTCTTATTTCAATAAAAAATATTTTCTTATGGCTTTGTGTTTTTTTTAATACTTTAATAGCACCTTGGTAATGGCAGTTGTCTAATTGACAGCATCTATTACCAAGGTGGGGCTTAGTGTGAGCCGGTAAAAAGGCTGCAACTAACCCCCCATTATTACCCCGGTACCCACCTCCTCCAGGGGAGCCGGGTACAATCCAGTACCTGACCATCTGTAGTGATGGGCGGGCACTGGGGCGGCAGCAGGCTATTAAAGTTTTTTAAAAAACACAGAGACATAAGAAAATATATTTTTTATTGAAATAAGAACTCCCCCACACAACCCTCTCTCCATATTTTATTTTAAAATAAATGTAGATCATCGCAGTAGTCCAACGAATTTACGACGTAGTCCAAACAGTCCAGCAGAACCTGCAAAAAAATAAAAATAAAGTTGATAATATTTTCAAGGGGGGGCTGTGTGTAGATAGCGCCAGACACAGCGCCCTGTAGATAGCGCCACACACGGCCCCCCTTGTAGATAGAGGCACATACGGCCTTCATGTAGATAGCGCCACACATGGGCCCCCTTGTAGATAGCTCCACACACAGTCCCCCTGTAGATAGCTCCACACACAGCCCCCCTGTAGATAGCTCCACACACAGCCCCCCTGCAGATAGCTCCACACACAGCCACCCTTGTAAATAGTGCCACACACAGCCCCCCTGTAGATAGCTCCACACATAGACCCCTTGTAGATAGATCCACACACACCCCCTGTAGATAGCGCCACACATGGCCCCCTTGTAGATAGCGGCACATACGGCCCCCATGTAGATAGCTCCACACACAGTCCCCCTGTAGATAGCTTCACACACAGCCCCCCTGTAGATAGCTCCACACACAGCCCCCTGTAGATATCTCCACACACAGCCCCCCTGTAGATAGCTCCACACACAGCTCCCCTGTAGATCGCTCCACACACAGCCCCCCTGCAGATAGCTCCACACACAGCTACCCTTGTAAATAGTGCCACACACAGTCCCCCTGTAGATAGCTCCACACACAGACCCCTTGTAGATAGATCCACACACACCCCCTGTAGATAGCACAACCCTCTCTCCCTATTTTATTTTAAAATAAATTTAGATCATCGCAGTAGTCCAACAAATTTACGACGTAGTCCAAACAGTCCAGCAGAACCTGAAAAAAAATAAAAATAAAGTTGGTAATATTTACAAGGGGGGGGGGCTGTGTGTAGATAGCGCCAGACACAGCCCCCCTGTAGATCCCTCCACACACAGCCCCCTGTAGATAGCGCCACACACGGCCCCCCTTGTAGATAGAGGCACATACGGCCCCCATGTAGATAGCGCCACACACGGGCCCCCTTATAGATAGCTCCACACACAGTCCCCCTGTAGATAGCTCCACACACAGCCCCCCTGTATATAGCTCCACACACAGCCCCCCTGTAGATAGCTCCACACACAGCCCCCCTGCAGATAGCTCCACACACAGCCACCCTTGTAAATAGTGCCAAACACAGCCCCCCTGTAGATAGCTCCACACATAGACCCCTTGTAGATAGATCCACACACACGCCCTGTAGATAGCGCCACACACGGCCCCCCTTGTAGATAGCGGCACATACGGCCCCCATGTAGATAGCTCCACACACAGTCCCCCTGTAGATAGCTTCCCACACAGCCCCCCTGTAGATAGCTTCCCACACAGCCCCCTGTAGATAGCTCCACACACAGCCCCCCTGCAGATAGCTCCAAACACACAGCTACCCTTGTAAATAGTGCCACACACAGTCCCCCTGTAGATAGCTCCACACACAGACCCCTTGTAGATAGATCCACACACACCCCCTGTAGATAGCTCCACACATACCTCCTGTAGATTGCTTCACACACAGCCCCCCTGTAGATCGCTCCACACACAGCCCTCTGTAGATAGCTCCACACACAGCCCCCCTGTAGATAGCTCCACACACAGCCCCCCTGCAGATAACTCCACACACAGCCACTCTTGTAAATAGTGCCAAACACAGCCCCCCTGTAGATAGCTCCACACATAGACCCCTTGTAGATAGATCCACACACACCCCCTGTAGATAGCGCCACACACGGCCCCCCTTGTAGATAGCGGCACATACGGCCCCCATGTAGATAGCTCCACACACAGTCCCCCTGTAGATAGCTTCCCACACAGCCCCCCTGTAGATAGCTCCACACACAGCCCCCCTGTAGATAGCTCCACACACAGCCCGCCCTGTAGATAGCTCCACACACAGCCCCCCTGCAGATAGCTACACACACAGCCCCCCTGCAGATAGCTCCACACACAGCTACCCTTGTAAATAGTGCCACACACAGTCCCCCTGTAGATAGCTCCACACACAGACCCCTTGTAGATAGATCCACACACACACCCTGTAGATAGCTCCACACATACCTCCTGTAGATTGCTTCACACACAGCCACCCTGTAGATAGCTCCACACACAGCTCCCCTTTAGATAGCTCCACACACAGCCCCCCTGTAGATCGCTCCACACACAGCCCCCTGTAGATAGCTCCACACACAGCCCCCCTTGCAGATAGCTCTACACACAGCCCCCCCTGCAGATAGCTCCACACACAGCCACCTTTGTAAATAGTGCCACACACAGCCCCCCTGTAGATAGCTCCACACACAGCACCCTTGTAGACAGATACACACACATCCCCCTGTAGATAGCTCCACACACAGCCCCCCTGTAGATAGCTTCACACACAGCCCCCCTGTAGATAGCTCCACACACAGCCCCCTGTAGATATCTCCACACACAGCCCCCCTGTAGATAGCTCCACACACAGCTCCCCTGTAGATCGCTCCACACACAGCCCCCCTGCAGATAGCTCCACACACAGCTACCCTTGTAAATAGTGCCACACACAGTCCCCCTGTAGATAGCTCCACACACAGACCCCTTGTAGATAGATCCACACACACCCCCTGTAGATAGCACAACCCTCTCTCCCTATTTTATTTTAAAATAAATTTAGATCATCGCAGTAGTCCAACGAATTTACGACGTAGTCCAAACAGTCCAGCAGAACCTGAAAAAAAATAAAAATAAAGTTGGTAATATTTACAAGGGGGGGGGGCTGTGTGTAGATAGCGCCAGACACAGCCCCCCTGTAGATCCCTCCACACACAGCCCCCTGTAGATAGCGCCACACACGGCCCCCCTTGTAGATAGAGGCACATACGGCCCCCATGTAGATAGCGCCACACACGGGCCCCCTTATAGATAGCTCCACACACAGTCCCCCTGTAGATAGCTCCACACACAGCCCCCCTGTATATAGCTCCACACACAGCCCCCCTGTAGATAGCTCCACACACAGCCCCCCTGCAGATAGCTCCACACACAGCCACCCTTGTAAATAGTGCCAAACACAGCCCCCCTGTAGATAGCTCCACACATAGACCCCTTGTAGATAGATCCACACACACGCCCTGTAGATAGCGCCACACACGGCCCCCCTTGTAGATAGCGGCACATACGGCCCCCATGTAGATAGCTCCACACACAGTCCCCCTGTAGATAGCTTCCCACACAGCCCCCCTGTAGATAGCTTCCCACACAGCCCCCTGTAGATAGCTCCACACACAGCCCCCCTGCAGATAGCTCCAAACACACAGCTACCCTTGTAAATAGTGCCACACACAGTCCCCCTGTAGATAGCTCCACACACAGACCCCTTGTAGATAGATCCACACACACCCCCTGTAGATAGCTCCACACATACCTCCTGTAGATTGCTTCACACACAGCCCCCCTGTAGATCGCTCCACACACAGCCCTCTGTAGATAGCTCCACACACAGCCCCCCTGTAGATAGCTCCACACACAGCCCCCCTGCAGATAACTCCACACACAGCCACTCTTGTAAATAGTGCCAAACACAGCCCCCCTGTAGATAGCTCCACACATAGACCCCTTGTAGATAGATCCACACACACCCCCTGTAGATAGCGCCACACACGGCCCCCCTTGTAGATAGCGGCACATACGGCCCCCATGTAGATAGCTCCACACACAGTCCCCCTGTAGATAGCTTCCCACACAGCCCCCCTGTAGATAGCTCCACACACAGCCCCCCTGTAGATAGCTCCACACACAGCCCGCCCTGTAGATAGCTCCACACACAGCCCCCCTGCAGATAGCTACACACACAGCCCCCCTGCAGATAGCTCCACACACAGCTACCCTTGTAAATAGTGCCACACACAGTCCCCCTGTAGATAGCTCCACACACAGACCCCTTGTAGATAGATCCACACACACACCCTGTAGATAGCTCCACACATACCTCCTGTAGATTGCTTCACACACAGCCACCCTGTAGATAGCTCCACACACAGCTCCCCTTTAGATAGCTCCACACACAGCCCCCCTGTAGATCGCTCCACACACAGCCCCCTGTAGATAGCTCCACACACAGCCCCCCTTGCAGATAGCTCTACACACAGCCCCCCCTGCAGATAGCTCCACACACAGCCACCTTTGTAAATAGTGCCACACACAGCCCCCCTGTAGATAGCTCCACACACAGCACCCTTGTAGACAGATACACACACATCCCCCTGTAGATAGCTCCACACACAGCCCCCCTGTAGATAGCTCCACACACAGCCCCCCTGCGGATAGCTCCACACACAGCCCCCCTGCAGATAGCTCCACACAAAGCCCCCCAGTAGATAGCTCCACACACAGCCCCCCTGTAGATAGAGCCACACACGGGCCCCCTTGTAGATAGCTCCACACACAGCCCCCCTTGCAGATAGCTCTACACACAGCCCCCTGCAGATAGCTCCACACACAGCCACCCTTGTAAATAGTGCCACACACAGCCCCCCTGTAGATAGCTCCACACACAGCCCCCCCTGCAGAAAGCTCTCCACACAGCCACCCTTGTAAATAGTGCCACACACAGCCCCCCTGCAGATAGCTCCACACACAGCCCCCCCTGCAGATAGCTCCACACAAAGCCCCCCTGTAGATAGCTCCACACACAGCCCGCCAGTAGATAGCTCCACACACAGCCCCCCTGTAGGTAGCGCCACACACCGCGCCCCTTGTAAATAGCACCACACACAGCCCCCTGTTGTACATAGCGCCACACACAGCCCCCTCTTGTACATACCACCACACACATCCCCCTCTTGTACATACCGCCACATAACCCCCTCCCCCTTGTTCAGTGCCACACAACCCCCCTCCCCCTCAAACATACTTCCACACAAGTCCCCTCCCCCTTGTACATAGTGCCAAACAACCCGCCTCCCCCTTGTACATAGTGCTACACAAACTTCCTCCCCCTTGTACATAGTGCCACACAACCCCCTCCCCCTTGTACATTGTGCCACACAACCCCCTCCCCCCTTGTACATAGTGCCACACAACCCCCCTCCCCCTTGTACATAGTGCCACACAACCCCCCTCCTCCTTGTACATAGTGCCACACAACCCCCTCACCCTTTTACTTTGTGGCACAATGCCTCCAGAGGAGAGCAGTAGAGGTAGCCTACTGCCTCTAACCTCTCCGGTCTGCCTGACGTCACTCACCATTAGCAGAAGGCAGGAGGTCTTGCAGCGACGTTATGACTGGGGTCGGTGCCGGCCCGGGAGTGGACCAGTCCAGTCACATGACCCGTCACCTGACTGGTGAGGTCAGATGACAGATCAGGTGACTGGACTGGTCCACTCCCGGCCCAGCTTCGACCCCAGTCAGAACGCCGCTGCAAGACCTCCTGCCTCCTTCTGACACTGATCGCTGCTGCAGTCGTGCCGCATGCAGGGCGCCTGTCAGCAGCGATTAGCTGTTTTGATACAAGTGCTTTGCGGTGCCCCCCTCTTCCCTACCTCTGAGTTGCGCCCGGGGCACAGCGGCGACCAGCGGGACATTTTTCATCCGGATCCGGGACGTTTGGGAGCTATGGTATTAACATTATGAGAATGTTTAATTTATATTCTAACCTAATGGATCAGGTTATCAACTAGACATCTAATGCTATTACAGAGATGTATTTTGAACTAGCACAGACACGCAGGGTAGCTTTGCAAAATAGGATAGCAAATTATTTTTTACTGGATTCTAAAGGAGTTGTGTGTGTTAGGCTTCGTTCACATCTGCGTTGGGACTCCGTTCATGGGTTCTGTTGGACCTTTCTGTCAGGGGTACCCATGAATGGAATTCAAACTGAAACAAACGGAAACCATGATTTCAATAATGACAGATCCGGTGCAAATTGTTTGCGTTTGTCACCGTTGTTTAAGGGTTGCGTCGTTTTGACGGAATCAATACCATTATCGACTGCGCTATTCATTCCGTCAAAATGACGGAACCCTTAAACAACGGAAACCATTTGCACCGGATCCGTCACCATTGAAATCAATGGTGTTGCAAACGGAAACCTATGGTTTCCGTTCTTTTCAGTTTGGATTCTGTTTATGGGTTCCCCTGACGGAAAGGTCTGATGGAGCCCATGAACCCATGAGTCCCAACGCAGATGTGAATGAAGCCTTAGGGTGCGTTCACATGTATCAGTTTTTTGCCTTTCAAGTGATTACAACTGATACAAAAACTGATGCAGAAATGTATCAGTTGCCATCAGGCTTTTTCACAATTTTTACTACAGAACCATCAGTTGTCATCGGTTAGTTGTCATTCGTTTTTACCATCCGTATTTCACATCAGTTTTTGCCACAGTGGTCCACCAAAATGGTAGCCTAGGGTCTGAAAATGTGCCAATTTTATCAGAGTGGTGCATAGTTTATGATAGATTGGATACAAGTTGTGTACCATATCAGGGTTGTCCTTCTCTGCTCTAGCCTCGGCGCTACAATGAAGTCTAATACACACATTGTAATGTCACGTGTGTCATATTCAGTGCAGCGCCAAGGCCAGCGCTGAGAGAGAAAGCCCAGGAGGCAGCTGCTGTCCACTAACCTCACCTTAGATCAGATCTTTGAAGCAGCCATGTGAACCTGCAAAGACGCCAAACACTAGCCGTAACCTCAGGGAGTAGGTAGTTTTTGGCACCCTTACAACTACCCAATCCCACCCCGCATCTCCTACCCACCCCACACCACGCTGGGACTGCTGTTGTTTCTATTCACACAACATGGTCTAGGTGTCGGCCATTAAAAACGTCCATCTCGGTCCGTTTTTTACGTCCGTTTTGCATCTCTTTTGTATCTGTTCAGTGTCCGTGTTTCCATTTTTGACTAATTTTTAAAAACAGATGAATTTCATGTGTAGATAATGCCACAGTGTCGTCTGTATATAATGCTGCAGTGCCCAATGTATATAGTGCCACACACACCCTGTAGATAATGCCACAGTGCCCTCTGTAGTTCCTGATCTGAATTTTCTGTTTTAACCTTTTCCTTTCACAACAAAAATATATTTTCAAATGGGAATCGACATACTTCCACGGAGAAGTTATCGTTTACATGTTATAACACTGACACATGCCTCCAATAGTCCAATGCTAAGGCACGCTGATCCAGAACTTTACATAAAACCTAACTTCAGTATTTAATATTCCCACAACACTGCTTGAATACAAACAAACTAATTTTGGGACAGCATCTAGAGAGCTGCTGATATCTTAGTCATTGTACAAACACCAGTTCAATACTTGGGGTAAAAACTTTTCCTCTGTCACTTACACACAACTTCACTGAGGATTTTCTTGGCCGTGTTCTTTGCAGTGGGAAAAATACTGGCAAGGCTTCAGGCCATTCTGAAAACAGGTCTACACATACGAGCACATTTTCATACACACCTACCTTGGGTAGTTGTATGTTCTGCAATGCGGGAACAGGTAATCTGGCCGGGGTGCACTTTTCATAGGTACATTTGCTGTTTTACCTATGGCATGCCGTGCGCATATCATGCAGGCTACTACAAACCTAGTGGTGGCATTATTGAATCCAGGGACAAGCCAATTTGCTGATACCTGGTTGCACATACTCTCCTTGCCAGGTGTGTCATCTCTTTGTGTTCTCAATATGCTTACCCGATGATCCAAGAAAGTTCCTACTACTAATGGGCCCATAATCTGGGCGATGCCAAAAGCATACCTAGAGTCAGTGTAAATGTTGGCCATCATACCTTTTGCCAGGTTACAAGCCCCAGCGAGCACCTCCAGCCCCACTTCTTGAGATGAACAAGAAGGTGGGAGTGGTCTCTGGATGATTTACCCATGCATCGTGACTAACTTGTATCCTGTCTTGTACATTCTGTATATGATACGGATGAACTATTGTTCAAAGGTGGACTCTGATTATTCTCAAAAATAAAAGCTAAATGTTCACTCATCTGATAATCCAGAACATTTGTAAATCCCACCCCAATCAGGTCCTATAGATGCCTGATTAATACCACAAACAAACCCAAATTATTTTACTGAAAAAAATTATTTTACTGAAATCTGGCATAAAACTAACAATGCTCAGGCAATTTCCATCTCCTTCCCATCTAAATCTGTAAAGACTCATCTGTGAGTGACGTCACCTCAGCCTCCTGTGCAGATTTTCTGGAGTGGAGTTGTCTGTTGCACAATACGTAGTGACCAGGGCTAGGATTGATGGCGCCCTGTGCAAAATTATCTTTCAGCGCCCCACCCCATCATTAAAAAAAAATGCCCCATAAAAAAATTATAATGCCCCTTTAGTGTCCCCATACAGTATAATAATAATATTTAATAATATATGACAACCCCTTCAAGGACACAGTATTGTGTCCTCTAATTGTGCCCACAGTATTATGCCACCTGTAGTACCCCTACACAGTATAATGTCCGCTTAGTGGCCCCCACACAGTATAGTGCCCCCCTGTAGATTTTGCCATATAGCCTCCCTGTAGACAGTGCCATAATCCCCCACCTCTTTTATGTAGATCGTGCCATACAGTCCCCCACCTCCCCCTTGTAGACAATGCCATACAGTCCACCACCTCCCCCTTGTAGACAGTGACATACAGTCCCCCACCTCCCCCTTGTAGACAGTGCCATACAGTTTCCCACCTCACCCTTGTAGACAGTGCCCCCAAACAAAAACAAAAATTGTACTCACCTAGGCACCATTCCCATGACGAACTGAGCTGCTCCATGATGGGATCCTGTAGCCTAGTACAGAGTTTCCCAACCTTTTCAGACTCGAGGCAACACTGGAAAAATAAAATTTCCTCAGGGCACCCCTATCAAAATTGTTTAGAGAAAGACCTAAAACGGCTAAAAAAAAAGGCACTACACTCGTAGGGTATGTTAACACACGTCCATCAGCCCCCGACTCACAGTAAAATGCCCATCAGCCCCCCACTCACAGTAAAATGACCATCAGCCCACCACTCACAGATTCCCCCTATAGGTAGCGCCACACAGCCCCTTTTAGGTAGCACCACACAGCCCCTTGTAGGTAGCGCCACACAGGCCCCCTTCTAGGTAGCACCACACAGCCCCCTTCTAGGTAGCGCCACACAGCCCCCTTGCAGGTAGAGACCTGGTGGACCTTCTTCAATTACCCACTACCCCTCTGGAGAGACCGTTGATGTTGCATCGGTAAATGGACTACCTCTGCCAGAACCAGTTATAGCTGTGACCAAGCCGCTGAGGCTCCAAGTAGGGGCTCTCCACTCTGAACTTCTATCTTTCTATGTCCTATCCAAGGCCGTTAACCCCGTGCTGCTGGGCCTGTCTTGGCTCCAACTACATGCCCCAGTCCTGGACTGAAACTCTGGAGAGGTTCTCCAGTGGGGCCCCGAGTGTCACAGCCATTGCTTGGTGCAGATTCATTCGGCCCAGCCTCCTCTGCCTCGGTCATTTGCAGAATTGCCTGGTCATTATGATGCATTTTCGGACGTCTTCAGCAAAAGGGAGGCAGAGACACTGCCCCCACATCAGGCGTATGACTGTCCTATCAAGCTGGTCCCTGGTGTATTCCTTCCCCGTGGTAGGATATATCCTCTCTCCTTGCCAGAGACTCTGTCCATGTCCACCTATGTTCAAGAGAACTTGGAGAGGGGTTTCATACAGAAGTCTTCCTCCCCGGCAGGAGCCGGGTTCTTCGTCAAAAAAAAGGATGGCTCCCTGCGTCCTTGTATTGACTACCGGGGTCTCAACCAAATCATGGTGAAAAATAAATATCCGTCACCACTGATCTTTGAATTGTTTGATAGTATGAGTGGTGCCAAGATTTTTTTCCAAACTAGACCTGCGTGGGGCTTACAACCTAATCTGGATTCGGTAAGAGGGGGGATACTGTCATGTCCGTGGCTGCGGGCCGTCAGGTTCACTCTCCTCCTGACGGCCACAGCCATGGGTCTGCGAGCGCTGGCTCCAGTCTCCTCCTCAGGATACGCCAGTGCTCACTTCCACCCACCTCGGCTGGGTCCCGTAGGGTGCGCGCGCACGCTCGTGCCTACTCTTAAAGGGGCAGCACGTGCACCGGACTTTAATATTTAATCAGCCCATGAGTGCCCTAGACTATAAGAGGGGCCCAGCCCCTTGCTTTGATGCCTGAGCGTTGTTTGTCGTATCCTAGTTTGTCTATGCAAATGGTCTCCCAGTGTTTTCCAGTTCCAAGTGTTTCCTGTATCCTGTATTCTGTATCCCGTGCTATCCTGGTCAAGTGACGTGCTGTGCTGTAGTCATGCTGTGCTGTATTCCACGCCTGTCCTGCTACTCCACGCCTGATGTCTATCCGCTGCCCAGTCCCAGCCAAGCCTGCCTTGCTACTGTCCGAGCAGTCACAGGTATTCTATACGAACCATAGACTGTTACCTGCGCCCTGTGGCTAGCTGCCATACCGCCAAGGCGGTACGGCCTAGTGGGTCCATGAACCCTACGTGACATATAGTCATGGCTGTGCCTGGTGTTATAGAACAGTCCTATTCACTTGACTGGGATGGAGCTGAGCTGTTTTTTTTGTGTGGAAACAATATCACAATTGCGCAATTGCTTCTGTCCAAAAAACTGAAACCTTTCGGAACGGGGACAAATGGAAACCATTTGCAATGGAAACATTACAATTGAAATCAATGGTAATACAAACAGAAGTTATGGTTTCCGTTTGGTTTGCGTTTATGGGATCCCCTGACAGAAAGGTCTGATGGAACCCATCAACGAAAGCCAAACGCTGTTGTGAACGAAGCCTCACTGTATCAATAATGCAGTCAATTCAGAAGGCGGTGTGCAGAGAACTGCATCACTGATTTCTAGCATGTCCAGGAGTGTTGAAAGCCCCAAATCATATCCCCCCGCCCTCTCACACAAAAAGATGATCCATATACATTTATTAAATCATACAACTATACCAGATGAAAAATTACCTGCATACTGTTACTGAACACAACTTACTATTATAAGACCAATATTACCAATAATACCACATTATAAGGTCCAAATAATACCACCACGTAGTGACTGAATAATACCCCATACTATTACTAAATAATACCACCACACCATAACTACATAGTGACTGAATAATTTCCCCATACTGTCACTGAATAATACCGCCACACCATAACCACATAATCACTAATACCCCCATACTGTTACTGAATAATACTGCCACATCATAACCACATAGTGACTGAATAATAGCCTCATACTGTTACTGAATAATACCTCCACACCATAACCACATAGTGACTGAATAATACCCCTATACTGTTACTGAATAATACCGCCACACCATAACCACATAGTGACTGAATAATAACCCTATACTGTTACGGAATAATACTGCCACACCATAACCACAGTGACTGAATAATAGCACCATACTGTTACAGAATAATACTGACACACCATAACCACAGTGACCGAATAATGCCCCCATACTGTTACTGAATAATACCGCCACACCATAACCACAAAGGGACTGAATAATACCCCCATACTGTTAATGAATAATACCGCCACATCATAACCACATAGTGACGGAATAAGACCCCCATACTGTTACTGAATAATGCCCCCATACTGTTACTGAATAATACCAGCATACTGTTACTGAAAAATACAGCCACACCATAACCACATAGGGACTGAATAATACCCCCATTCTGTTACTGAATAATACGCCATACTGTTACTGAATAAAAACTACTATACAAAGATCAATATTACCACCATATAGTGACCATACATTGGTAGATGCCAGTTATACACAGGAGCTCTGCAGACCATATAAGTTATTACAGCACATTTATATCTAGTGGCTCACAGGTGATGTTTTCTCTGATTAGTCGTTCACTTTCCCCTTTTTTCTCCATCCAGCTCAGACCACTGTGACGACATATTCCAGCTACGACTCGTCTCTGCAGAATTTGACATACAGACATGTTGGTTTCTCGATTTTCAAGCATCCTCCACACCTATACCCCATCCTCTAAACAAACTCATAATCCACAGTGCCCCAGATGGTAATAATGATCCCTCAGTGCTTGACACAATAAAAGTGCCCCATCAGTAACCGTGCCCCTTTTGTGCCCCCACAGCAGTAATGCCCCCTTTGTGCCCCCTGTAGATAGCGCCACACACATCCCCCTATAAATGGCACCACAGTCCTCCCCCCTTATATATACACTACCGTTCAAAAGTTTGGGGTCACCCAGACAATTTTGTGTTTTCCATGAAAACTCACACTTATATTTATCAAATGAGTTGCAAAATGACTAGAAAATATAGTCAAGACATTGACAAGGTTAGAAATAATTATTTTTATTTCAAATAATAATTTTCTCCTTCTCCTTCTGAGGTGATCGGGAGAAATTTCACCCCATGCTTCCAGAAGGCCCTCCCACAAGTTGGATTGGCTTGATGGGCACTTCTTGCGTACCATACGGTCAAGCTGCTCCCACAACAGCTCTATGGGGTTGACATCTGGTGACTGCGCTGGCCACTCCATTACAGATAGAATACCAGCTGCCTGCTTCTTCCCTAAATAGTTCTTGCATAATTTGGAGGTGTGCTTTGGGTCATTGTCCTGTTGTAGGATGAAATTGGCTCCAATCAAGCGCTGTCCACAGGGTATGGCATGGCGTTGCAAAATGGAGTGATAGCCTTCCTTATTCAAAATCCCTTTTACCTTGTACAAATCTCCCTTTTTACCAGCACCAAAGCAACCCCAGACCATCACATTACCTCCACCATGCTTGACAGATGGCGTCAGGCACTCTTCCAGCATCTTTTCAGTTGTTCTGCGTCTCACAAATGTTCTTCTGTGTGATCCAAACCCATCAAACTTCGATTCGTCTGTCCAGAACACTTTTTTCCAATCTTCCTCTGTCCAATGTCTGTGTGCTTTTGCCCATATTAATCTTTTCCTTTTATTAGCCAGTCTCAGATATGGCTTTTTCTTTGCCACTCTGCCCTGAAAGCCAGCATCCCGGAGTCGCCTCTTCACTGTAGACGTTGACACTGGCGTTTTGCGGGTACTATTTAATGAAGCTGCCGGTTGAGGACATGTGAGGCGTCTATTTCTCAAACTAGAGACTCTAATGTACTTGTCTTGTTGCTCAGTTGTGCAGCGGGGCCTCCCACTTCTCTTTCTACTCTGGTTAGAGCCTGTTTGTGCTGTCTTCTGAAGGGAGTAGTACACACCGTTGTAGGAATTCTTGGCAATTTCTTGCATGGAATAGCCTTCATTTCTAAGAACAAGAATAGACTGTCGAGTTTCACATGAAAGCTCTCTTTTTCTAGCCATTTTGAGAGTTTAATCGAACCTACAAATGTAATGCTCCAGATTCTCAACTAGCTCAAAGGAAGGTCAGTTTTATAGCTCCTCTAAACAGCAAAACTGTTTACAGCGGTGCTAACATATTTGCACAAGGGTTTTCAAGTGTTTTCTAATCATCCATTAGCCTTCTAACACAGTTAGCAAACACAATGTACCATTAGAACACTGGAGTGATGGTTGCTGGAAATGGGCCTCTATACACCTATGTAGATATTGCATTAAAAACCAGACGTTTGCAGCTAGAATAGTCATTTACCACATTAGCAATGTATAGAGTGTATTTCTGATTAATTTAATGTTATCTTCATTGAAAAAAACTGTGCTTTTCTTTCAAAAGTAAGGAAATTTCTAAGTGACCCTAAACTTTTGAACGGTAGTGTAATGCCACACAACCTCCCTTAGTAAATAGTGCCTTCACAACCCCTCTTGTATATAGTGCCACACAGCCCCTCTCCCTTGTATATAGTGCCACACAGCTACCCTACCTTGTATATAGTGCCACACAGAACCCCCCTCGTATATAATGACACACAGCCCCCTTTTAATATATAGTGCCACACAGCCCTCCCCTTGTATATAGTGCCAAACCCCCTCCTTGTCTATAGTGCTACACAGCAATCCCCCCTGTATATTGCCACACCACCCCCTCCCTTGTATATAGTGCCACACAGCCCCCTTCCCTTGTATATGGTGCATCAACAGCCACCCTCCCCTTGTATATAGTACCACACAGCCCCCCTGTATAAATCCGCCTCTGTATATAGTGTGGGGGGAAACCTCAATTCCCAGCAGGTCCTGATGTTCTACATGTATCAGGGCCTGCTGTGAGTTATAGTTCCCTATGGAGGGGAAGGAGATAACACAGTAATTTAATTGCATATTTACTTTCTTTATTTACCTACTTGTGGAGACTGGGGAGGACTGAGGATGGACACACTTTGCTGTGAAGATGCTAGACTGAGTCTGACTCATTTGTCAGCTCAGCTCTGTGTGAGCAGTAAACCCGCTGCTGCGCTGTGGACAAGAGGCTGGGAATACATGCTCACACAGAGCAGCAAGAAGCTGCACGATGATAGAGTTAGAGTACTGAGGAGGCGGGGACAATTACTGAGGAGGCGAGGCCGGGTTCAATGAGGCGGGGCTTAGAACAGAGACTGGGCCGAAACTGAGGAGCCGTGTGCCACACAGCAGAGGGACATGATGACAGTGTGGAGCCTGAAAAAAACCCACCAGGCTTCAAGTGTCAGCGCTAATCAGTGAGAGGAAGAGGTGAGCAGTAAGCGGTCCACAACGTACACCGGCCCATCTGGCATTTGCCAGAATTGTCTAGTGAAGTCCATGCCTCAATGGGTCAGATGTTTTTTTGTCGGTACAAAGGGAACCTACACAATATTAGGCAGGTGCTTTAATCCCCTTAATCCCTTGGCCCAACGTACATTTTTCCGTTTTCCATTTTTTCCTCCCTGCGTTCTAAAAGCCATAACTTTCTTATTTTTCCATCGACATAGCCGTATAAAGGCTTGTTTTTAGCAGAACGAGTTGTTGTTTTTAAACCTTTCACTTGCCCATACATGTGCAACTGAGTGCAGCATGCAATGAGCAGGGCTGCACAAACCCTGGGGTACTTTACATTTTTTTTCTACCCTCCTCCGTTATTTAGATATCGGTGCCGTTATATTTGGCGCCCGATATTTAAATAACCCCCTGAACTGTCAATGGGGCGTGTAAGGGCAAGGGGGTGCGTAACATTGCTGTGAAACTGTCCAATCAGCTACGGACTGTGTCACAGCAAGAGCTGGATATAGGAGAGTGTGTGCACGCGCACGCTCTCACTCTTAAGCCCTCAGCAGACAAGGACAAGACTGATCTCTCAAGGGAGATCACACAGTCTTGTACTTGTCTGACGAACTGGCAAGGGGGCGTGTAATGGCAAGGGGACATGTCACTGCTACGGACAGTGCAAGAGCTGGAGAGAGAAGAGCGCCCCCTTGCCAGTTCGGCAGACAAGTACTCAAATTTACTAGGAGCACAGGATTGAAACTGAGCAGAGGCTCAATATTGATGAAGTTAAAAGGTACCCTGCTCTAGTAGAAAAATATTTGAATTGAGAAATTGCCACTAAATTGTCTGAATATCGAACACTATGTGTCTCTAAATTGTCTGAATGTCAAACACTATGTATCCCTACGCGTTTCAACACCCCAGATTGATTAGAGGGTGCCTCATCAGGGGTCACAGACAAGAATTGAGCTTGATGTAACCCGGGCAGTGTTGTTAGATATTTTCTGACAGGCACCGGTTTACGAGCATAAATTATTAGTGATTATTGCTGGACAGCACTGAAAAGTGCTGTATCATGTATCCCGGCGTGAACGACACTGGTATCTGACCTCGTACAAGCCATAAGAATGCAGAGTCTAAAAAAACTTGGTCACGCCCACCGAGTCGGCGTCATCGGGTCTGGCCACCAATCGCCATATGAGACGTCATGTCTGACGTCCGTGATCCATGCCCAACCCCTTTTATAGAAGCGCCAATCAGGAAATTGGACCCAAAAGCGTCCGTAGTAACCGAGGGAACCAAAGCGGCCATATTATTGAATATTGGCGAAACATCAAGGGGAATAGTATAAGATATTGGAGAGAAGCAGCCAAGAGAATAACGTGGTCCCAACAAATCTAATTTGATGGAATAGAAGCGATTCCATAGTGAGGTACATTGAATATCTGGGCCAGTATTTTGTGTGAATGTCCCCAAACTGCTACCTTTTATAGCATACCAAAGGTTCACAAAGGATTGGACCCTCTGAAAGGTAGACCAATTGTGTCTGGAATTGACAGCATTTCTCAAAATGCAAGTCTGTATGTTGACAATATTTTGAGACCATTTGTTATATCCCTTTCCTCCTACATTAGGGACACAATGGATGCCCTTAGAAAACTGGAGGATATTAAATGTGAAACTCATGTTTTTCTTGCCAGCTTGGATTTTGAGTCCCTCTACAGCTCTATTCCCCACAACCTTGGGTGTTGGGCTGTGGAGAGCTTCCTCCAAGAGGTACTCATTGCAACCCCCACAATCAGTTTGTGGTCAAGTTACTCCTGTTTGTACTTCAGCACAATTTCTTTCTTTTTGATACTAAAATTTTCCATCAGCTAAGAGGTGTGGCGATGGGCAGCCCTTGTGCACCATCCTACGCCAACCTCTTCCTTGGCTGGTGGGAAAAAATTTTTTTTCTTTTTGGGAGGACATTGAGGTCTGGACGTCGTCTGTTCTACTCTGGCTGAGATTTATTGACGATGTCCTTATCCTGTAGTCAGGCACCAGAGAACAGTTCCATCAATTTGTAGCGATCCTGAGTACTAATAATCTGGGCCTCTTCTTTACATCAGAGATCCATGAAAATAGTATTAATTTTCTGTATATCAAAATCCACAAAACTGAGCAGGGCAATATTTGTAAAAATATGTACAGGAAAGACACAGCAACTAATAACCCGCTACGATGGGAGAGTTGCCATCCAACAGCCTTAAAGAGAGGTATACCTAAGAGCCAGTATCGGAGGGCTAGGCGTAACTGCTCCACAATATCAGACTTCAAAATTTCAGCCTCTGACATGAGAGGCAGGTTTAAACAAATGGGTTATCCACAGGAGGTACTTAATAGTGCATACCAACATGCCCTGGGTTCAAACAGGGAGGAATTACTCAACCCGAAACCACATCAAACAAAGGAAAACCAGCTCAGGATCATAGGGCCATTCGATTCTGCCAACGCAGAAGTCAGAAAGATCCTGGACACTTACTGGGATATTCTTAGGGCTGACCCTGATGTTGGTGATCAGATGGGAGAACATCCCTCCATCCCATTTAGACGTGGTCATAACATCAGGGACAGATTGGTACATAGCCACTATTATCCATTGAAAACATCTACCTGGCTAACTACGAACATCAAAGGTACCCATCGACGTGGAACATGTAAAGCATGTGCCTCGATTCACATTAGCAAGTCATTCAGGAGTAATACCACTGGCAGGGTTTTTGAAAATAGATCCTTTATCAACTGTAGGACCAGAGGTGTTGTGTACCTTATTACCTGTGTATGTAACCTCCAATACGTAGGTAAAACCAAAAGGGAATTTAGGAGACCCATCAGGGACCATGTGTGTGACATCTTGAGGAAAAATTATACCCCTGTGGCTCAGCATGTATGGGAATCACATCAGAGGGACCACACAGTGATTGGTTTCCAAGGAATAGAACTCATACGACCATCAGGAAGGGGTGGCAATTGGAACAAACAAATTCTACAAAAAGAGGTCCAATGGATATTTAGGATGGAAACCACTAAGCCATTCGATTTAAATGAACATATTTCATACACATGCTTCTTATAACAATTCGATCCTCCTCCTTATTTTCCTAGCCATGCCTCTATTTAAGCATAAGACAGGGTGTTCTACACATTTCCCTGTCTGCCATATTGATTGCTGTGCTGTAGTTCCCCTTATGGTATTTCATCGGTATACTTACTGGCCCAGATATTCAATGTACCTCACTATGGACTCGTTCTATGCCATCAAATTAGATTTGTTGGGGCCATGTTGTTCTCTTGGCTGCTTCTCTCCAATATCTTATACTTATCCCCTTGATGTTTCGCCGATATTCAATAATATGGCCACTTTGGTTCCCTCGGTTACTACGGACACTTTTGGATCCAGTTTCCTGATTGGCGCTTCTAGGATAGGGGTTCGGCGCGGATCACGGACATCAGACATGATGTCTTATATGGCGATTGGGGGCCAGACCCGATGACGCCGACTCGGTGGGCGTGAACAAGTCTTTTTACACTCAGCGTCCTTCCAACGTGTATGCAAATAGATACCAGTGTTGTTCTCGCCGGGAGACACACGATACAGCACTTTTCAGTGCTGTCCAGCAATAATCACTAATAATAAATGCTCGTAAACCGATGCCTGTCAGAAAGTATCTAACAACACTGCCCGGGTTACATCGAGCTCAATTCTTGTCTGTGACCCCTGATGATGCACCCTCTAATCAATCTGGGGTGTTGAAACACGTAGGGACACATAGTGTTTGACATTCAGACAATTTAGGGACAATTTCTCAATTCAAATATTTTCCTACTAGAGCAGGGTGCTTTTTAACTTTATGAATATTGAGCCTCTGCTCTGTTTCAATCCTGTGCTCTAGTAAATCTGAGTGAATTGCTTTAGCCTGATACTAGCAATTTTGGCAAATAGCCCATTTTTAATGTTAACCTAGTAAAAACGTAATTTTAGTTTCAAACAGTATTTTTCTAAATCAATGTGAACGAATACTTCTTTATCAATATAATATAGTGTAATACACCATTTAAAGAACCATATAATGTACTGGGAAACTGAAAAAAAAATTCTAGGGGGTGGGGGACTGGAAAAAAAACTGGGATTCCTCCATTATTCACAGTGCGGTAAAAATGACATGTTATGGGGGCGTGGCCTGTCTGAGCAAGTTGACAGACTTTAGGGAGCATTAGGGAGCATTAGGGAGCTCTGCATTTGGAAGTTATATCCAGAGCCATCCACAAAAAACAGAGGCTTATATAATCAAATCACCTTCACAGAAGGACTCACCACAGCCAGAGGAAGAGAAAGCAGGCCTCCTTTTTCAATTAGGGGCACGGAGACACCTGCGGCCTATTGCGGCCTAGTACACACGCCGGATCCCCGGTCTTTCCTGCGGGCCGCGACCCGAACGCGACACCCGATCGCCCCAGAACGGCCCGAAAAACGGCCTATCATACACCGCTTGGGAGGAAAGCTCCCATAAACAAAAGAACACTGGCAATAAGGATTAATCTACCCGCTTAGGCCTCATGCACACAACCGTAAAAACACCCGTTATTGCGGGTCGTTATTACGACCCGCAATAACGGGCTCATAGGCTTCTGTTAGCCACGGGTACCTTCCCGTTTGCTCACGGGAAGGTACCCGTGCCGTTAAAAAAGATAGAACATGCCCTATTTCATGCCGTAATAACGGCACGGGCATCCCATAGAAGTCTATGGGGCTCCCGTAATCATGGGTGGCTGCGTGTGTTCACCCGTGATTACGGGAGCGTTGCGAGGTGAGGCGAGGTCAGGGGACTACCCGGTCTGCAGGCCACAGCCCAGTGGCGTAACTACCGCCGGGACTACAATGAAAACTATGGCAGAGCGGGGAGGTATCTCCCCTCTCTGCCATAAACAAGACATGTATCCCCTATCCTGTAAAAAATAAAAATAAAAGACGTTCATACTTACCGACAACTTCCTGCTTCCTCCAGTCCGGTCTCCCGCCCGTTGCCTTGGTGACGCGTCCCTCTCGACATCCGGGCCGACGTCCTGGATGACGTTTCAGGCCATGTGACCGCTGCAGCCAATCACAGGTCAATCACAGGCTGCAGCGGTCACATGGACTGCCGCGTCATCCAGGGATGTCGGGCTGGATGTGAAGAGAGGGACGCGTCACCAAGACAACGGCCGGGTAAGTATGAATTTCTTTAACTTTTATTACAGAAAAGGCTGTCCCTTCTCTCTATCCTGCACTGATAGAGAGAAGGGGCTGCCGATTAGTGCAGTGCTATTTTGCTGCCAAAAACGTGCTCGTAAATACGGGTGGAATACGTGTGACACCGGACCCATATTTACGAGCACGGGTTCGTAAATACTGGTGCAAAACGGGTGGAATACGTGTGACACCGGACCCGTATTTACGCCAGTATTTACGGGTGTGAAAAAATACGGTCGTGTGCATGAGGCCTTAGACGGAAGAAACAAGAAAAAAGTGTTGCGGCGGCCATTTTACACTGTCCCATAGCTATCTGCACAACAGGAAGAGTCCCAATAAGAGGTTAGTGACAAGATTTATAGCAACTATTAGCCTCTACAGAGACTGTCTTGACTCTCCAAAAGGGACTATAACAGTGGTACGCAAAAGAGAACATATATAGCTCCCTATATATATCTTCCTATTAGCACTGTGTGATCTAAGCACCCAGAAAAACTTCAGTCTGTGATAATAAAGTGTATCTGCACTTACACAGATCAGGGACATAGCACTAATTTGCACTGACTTGTCTCATAATCTAATACCAATCTGAGCCCCCTTCTATTACTCTATATATCCTGTTGCAGAGCGAACTGGACAGGCTTGCATCTATACTGAAATAAATGATAATGTAATAAAGAGAAACATTACACCTCCCAGCAAAATTACAACAAGACAGGTAATCATGGGAAAAATCCCAGGAAAAACTACAGAAGACAAAAGTAGTAAAACCCCTAAAAAGGCACCTGAAAGAGAGAAAGCAAGTAAAAAAACTATCCTATGACACTATTATCAAACCCAAGACAGGTGATAAACCGCACGATCTCTTCCAAGCCTCAAATTGGACAGATAGTGAGGAGGAGGGATCCTCGCAGGAACCTATAGAGTTAAGAGAATATATAAAATCCCTCCCTACTACTGAATGCATTAGAAATCTCTTCAAAGAGTTCACTCAAACGGTTAAAGACGACATCTTAGAACTGCGAAGTGATGTTAGACAAGTCTTTACCAGAATCAATACACTGGAGGAGACGTGTTCTCAAATAATTCAACACTCAGAGAAAGTGACAGGAATACTTGTAGAAAAACAAAAGGAAGCATACCTACAAAAAATCCATATAGATTTAGAAAACTGATCACGCCGTAACAATATTCGTATAAGAGGTATCTCTGAAAATGTATCGGATAAAGAAATATCATCCGTGTTGACTCAAACCTTCTCTGAATTGCTCCATAAAGAGGAGCCTTGTGATATAGGTCTAGAAAGAGAACACAGGGTCTATAGATCGAAATCAATAAGTAACGACAAACATAGAGACATTTTGTGCTGCCTTCAGAGTTTTCGGCTCAAGGAAGAAATTCTAACAAATTCTAGAATTGCGAAAAAAAATTAATACGAGAACAACGATATCCAGATTTACCAGGATCTATCCAGATTTACGCTGGATCTAAGAAGATAACTACAGCCTCTTACTAGAGCCCTCCGAGAAAAAAACATCCCAAACAGATGGATGTTTCCATTTGGAATTACAATTTCTTTGGCTAATAAGTCATTAACAATCAAAACCCCAGATGATCTGCCATTCGTTCTAAATAAACTGGATCTCAATCACTTACAAATCCCAGACTGGATTGCTTCGGAAGAGAAACTGGATCTTCCACTACTACCCAGTCCGGGTAATTGGGAAAGCATCACACCACAAAAGACCAAGAGAATGAAATAATCTGATACAGATTTCACAAAAACCCCAAGGGGGATAGACAAGTCCACTCATAACTGAACCTCATGTCATACATTATGGACTTTGAAATGTTCCTGATAAAAGGAACAAGAAATTGGAACACCTCATCCATTACACATGAGGACTTTTGGCTGTTCTTACAGGAATAAGAAGATGTCCCTTGATATATCCTTTTTAAACACGTTTGAATAATAACTGTTTAGTTACTTGTTTGATACCCCAGAAATAGGTAGAACGCTTATTTTGTCCCAGTGATAGGACTACTATGCCGTAAAATAGTGTCTTTTCTTATGGGTGAGCATATCTACCTGGTGGAAAATGTTCCACCAAAATGGCAACTCTGCATGGGCAGAGCGATTTTATATATCTTTATGTTCATACCATAATTGAGGTAAACTTTTGTACTTATACCACTTAATTGCCTGTTAATCATACTTTATGTTTCTAGAGATTTTGCTGGGAGGAGCACTGGATCTCCTCAAAGCCTAATTGTGAGGGAATACTCACTCTACCTGCCCCCCCCCCCCAGGAATGTTAATTAATGCAATCTACTCTGGTGTGGAATGGGATTTCCCCACTATTTCCACTCAGCTGCATAACATGATAATTGTTGTTTCCTTTGAAAACAGTTTACATTATAATTAGGTTTTTCTCCCTTCCCAATCTTTCATCATCACACCCATTCTTACTACCTAAATCAATATGTGTCTCACTGCATAAAAGCATTCTAAATATAATTTCCATCAACTTTGTTTTAAATGGAGGCCATCTCATTGAACTAGGCTCGAGGAAAAAAAAGGAAAAAGGAACTAAAATACAAGGTAATAATAGAGGAGATAGCGAGGTTAGAAAATACACACAAGAGAACTTTAAACCCCAATGTCGAAAAAGGTCTCTTTAAACATAGATCAGAACTCAGAGAGCTTCTTGATATGAATACAGAAAGATTCCTCTTTTACTCAAAATTTAGATCATATGCTCAATCTGACAAATGTGGTAAAAAATTAGCTTTTCTGATAAAAAAAACCACAAGTCTGCAACATTTATTCCAAAGATTAAAAACAAACAGAATAACTTGGTACATACTGCAGACGAAATATCCAAAAGTATTTAATAAATACTATGAAGAACTATATAACTTGGATACCCAAAATGTCCAAGAAAAGGAAAGCAAAATAAAAGAAGTCTTAGATGATGTACACCTACCATGTATCAGCGAGACTCAAAACATAATACTTAACAAGCCATTTTCAACCCAAGAAATCGAAAATGCGATCAAAGCAAGCCCAAATGGGAAAAGCCCAGGACCAGACGGGTTCTTCAGTATTTATTATAAAAAATTTAAAGATACCCTCATCCCCCATATGACTTATTATTTGAATAGAATAGATTCCTCCAATCCATTCCGTAAAGAAGCTCTAACTGCACACCTCACCTTGATCCCTAAAGTAGGCAAAGACGCAAATAGATTACAACCTCTACTACCCTCCCTTATAAATCCAGAGCAAGTGGGTTTCACTCCCAATAGGGAAGCAAAAGACAACACCTTGAGAATAATTAATATTATACAATATGCTAAAAAACAAAATATACCATTAGCTCTCCTATCAACAGACACAGAAAAAGCGTACGATAGGGTCAACTGGCAATTTTTAAAATTGTAAAGTTCGGTTTACCAGAAAATTGGTTAGACAAAATTCTGGCCCTGTACATTAACCCATCCGCTAGAATTAAAATTAACGGAGTCCTCTCACAGCCATTTCAAATCAGAAATGGAACAAGGCAAGACTGTCCATTATCCCCCTTGCTATTCATTTTACCGATGGAAGTCTTAGCCCAAAGAATAAGAGAAAATGCAAAAATAAAAGGAATTTTATGTAATAAAACTGAACATAAAACCGCGCCCTTCGCAGATGATATGCTCATCATTATGACAAATCCGAACACATCGCTTAAGATTCTGCTCAAGGAATTTGAACTGTTTGGGAAAATATCCAATTTAAAAAAAAACAATTAAAAATCGGAACGCCTTAATATAAATGTTTGCACAAGAAATTGGACCTCATTATCTAAGTTCTCCCCCTTCAAAAATACCTGCACCAGCATAAATTATCTAGGTATTAAGATAGATCCTGACTTAGCAAAATTATTTGATCTAAACTACAAACCCTTGTTGGAAAAAATAGAAAAAGATCTTATAAACTGGGACTCAATACAAATCTCATGGTTCGGAAGAAATAATGTTGTGAAGATGATAATTCTACCAAAGGTCCTCTACTTGCTACAGACCCTCCCCATTAACATTCCCCACTCCTTTTTTAAAAGCCTTAAACAAATAACGACAACGTTTATTTGGCATTCTAAGGGATTTAGAGTCAAATATGACACCCTGACAAAACCTAGAAAAATGGGAGGGATTGGGCTACCTGATTTTGAGAAGTATAGAGACGCAACCCATATTAACAGAGTCCTAGAACTATACTTTTACCCAAAACGCAAATTATGAACGGACATAGAACTGCATATGCTTGACCAAAAATTTGAAAAATATATGTGGATCACCTCCCACAATAGAATTCAATACAACACAATAGGAAACTCTCTAACAAATTTCACTTTACGGACTTGGCACAAACTTAATAGGAAAAACTTGATGGTCCCGAAGATTTGTGAACTTACACCTTTCTCATTGCTCATACCAAACAAATTTAGATCCTTGAAACAGACCATTTCTGATAACCCAACAGTTAGTGTATACATGATTAGACATTGTTATAATTTTTTTTAATTTTTTCACAAGTCAGGAAATATTATAAATTATATTCTAATTTATAACATTTCCCTGTGCTGGTCACTAGAGGGAGCAATTCCCAAAATTGCAGCATTGGCATGAGGTAAAGCAACCACATTGCTTTATGCTGCAAATTTGGTGTAAAGACACACGCTCTAGTGAGCTCACAGAATCCCCCCTCCCTTATCCTGGCTAGTGCCAGGAGAAAGGAGGGGATTGAATGTTCAAGCCTCCTACACTGTGTGCCGCCATTTTTTGAGCGAATACACAGTGTAGTAGGCTTACATACAGTGGTAATCACACAGTAAAACACGAACAAACACTGACATAACTTACCTGCTCCTGCCGCCGCCTCTCCCTCCGGTCCGTACGCTCCGTCTGCTCCCTCCGCTCCTAGTGCTTGCTTCAGAACACATGTCCGGAAGCCGCGACCGGAAGTCATCATCTTACTGTCCGGCCGCGGCTTCCGGTCCACAAGAAAATGGTGCCGGATGTCGCTCGGCCGAAGACCTTCCATTTGGACTGTGTGGGAGCGGCGCATGCGCCATTCCCACACAGACGGCGTACAGCATAGTGAATGGAACGGCTCCCGTTCGCATTCTCTATGGGGCTGTATGTGCCGTATTCCATGTCTGTATGTGTCGTTAATCGACACATACAGAGATGAAAAAAAAAAATGGCAGCCCCCATAGAGAAGAAAAAGTTTGAAAAAAAAAAAAAGTAAAACACAAAACACACAAATAAATAAAAATTGTTTTAATAAAACACTAAAAGCAAATTGATCTTAAAAATTACTGACTCAACATCATACAATTTATTATCAAAATTCAGTCCCCAACCAAAACCGATCAAGGAATATGATTTTGAAATTATACAAGTCCTTATTACTAACCTCCGATCCACCTTCCTATATCTCAAGATGGGAGAAAGACTTAGATACTAAATTCTCAGCAGAACAAACCAAAATAATCTTAAACCACTCTCAATCCTTCTCAATCTCAACAAGAATCCAGGAACTTAACTATAAGATCATAGCGAGGTGGTATAAAATTCCGGAGGTTCTGAATAAAATTGATCCGTCTTACTCTCCCACTTGTTGGAGATGTGGAACAGCAAAGGGCACGCTTTTGCATATATGGTATAAATGCCCCCTAATACTCCCATTTTGGCAAAAGGTCCAAGTCATCTTAAGAAAATTTCTTGCCAAAGACATTACCCTTACTCCAGAATTAACCCTACTCAATCTAGATATGTCGTATCAATATATAAATCGCAACGATACTTTACCACATCTTATAAGTGCAGCAAAGACCTTAATAGCTAGACACTGGAAAGAGGTTGATCCCCTTACAATCATTGAGTGGTTAAGAGAAATAAATGTAATACAATCGTACAAAAAAACTAATTTATAAATCTGTAGATCTATCGTAATTATTACCTAATTCCACAGCTTGATCCCCCATATACATCCTCATTAGCTTTTATTCCCGAGGCAAGCCATCTACTCACAAGATCTTCCGTATACTGGTTCAAGGGATTTAATACCATATTTTTTAAGATCAACACAATATTGATTTCTCAAAACACATTATTATACTTGATTATATTGTTTGAGATGCATTCTTATATCAATAGATATTTCGCATTGTGAAGATGAACTGTTACCCCCTTCCTTTTTTGTTGGAAAACCCTTAAATAAAGAATTTACAAAAATGACATGTTACCTATATTGTGTGGCTTAATACGATTACAGCGATACCAAAGTTATGTCGTTTTTTTGATGATGTACTACTTTTACAAAGAAAAAAATATTTTTTAAAAAACATAAATGTATAGGTGTGAGGGCTTGTTTTTTGCAGGAAGAGCTGTAGTTCTTATTTGTACCATTTTGAGGTACATATGACTTGATCACTTTTTATTCAATTATTTTTTTTCAGAAAGTGAGCTGACCAAAAAGCAGCAATTCTGGCATTGTATGTTTTCCCTATGGCGTTCATCCGGAGAGTTAAATAATGTTATATTTTAATAGTTTGTACTTTTTATGGGCGCGGCAATACCAATTATGTTTTTAATTTTTACAATAATTGGAAAATTGGAAAATAGGAAAAGAGGGTTTTTAAAAAAAACAAAAACAACAAATGTACGGTATATAGTTTTTGTACATTAATAAAAATTGTCTTTAACAGGTTTTATTAGCCCACCTAGGGGTCTTGAACAAACGATTGTTTGTGCTGTTTACCGGGTCCTATTAACCCCTTCAGGACTGAGCCCGTTTTGGCCTTGATGACAAAGCCGATTTTTTCAAATCTGACATGTGTTACCTTATGTAGTAATAATTTGGGAATGCTTTTACCTATCCAAGTGATTCTGAGTTTTCTCGTGACATATTGTACTTTATGTTAGTCAAAAAACTTTGGTCGATAAATTCAATATTTATGTGTGAAAAATACCAAAATAAAGAGAAAATTTGCAAAAATTTGCATTTTCTAAATTTGGATGTATCTGCTTGTAAGACAGATAGTAATACCATACAAAACAGTTACTATTTCATATAACCCATATGTGTACTTTATGTTTGCATTGTTTTTTGAACATTCTTTTATTTTTCCAGGACGTTACAAGGCCTAGAACTTTAGCAGCAATTTCTCATATTTTCAAGAAAATTTCAAAAGGCTATTTTTTCAAGGACCAGTTCAGTTCTGTAGTGGCTTTGAGTGCCTTATATATTAGAAAATCCCCATAAATTACCCCATTTTGAAAACTGCACCCCTCAAAGTATCCAAAACAGCATTCAGAAAGTGTTTTAACCCTTTAGGCGTTTCTCAGGAATTAAAGTAACGTAGAGGTGAAATTTACAAATGTAATTTTTTTTGCCAAAATTAATTTGTAATTCAGTTTTTTCTGTAACACAGAAGGTTTTACATGAGAAATACAACTCCATATTTATTGCCCAGATTGTGCAGTTTTTAGAAATATCCCATATGTGGCCCTAGTGTCCTAATGGACTAAAACACAGGCCTCAGAAGCAAAGGAGCACCTAGTGGATTTTGGGGCCTCCTGTTTTTTAAATTATATTTTAGGCACCATGTCAGGTTGTGAGAGGTCTTGTGGTGCCAAAACAGTAAAAAAAAACAAATACAAAAGTGACATCATTTTTGAAACTACACCCTCAATGACTTTATCTAGGGGTATAGTTTGCATTTTGACCCGACAGTTTTTTTGCTAAATGTATTTAAATTAGTCTGTGAAGTTGAAACGTAAGAATTTTTAATTTTCACAAGGAATAAAGGAGAAAAAACACCCCAGCATTTCTAAAGCAATTTCTCCCGATAAAGGCAATACCCCATATGTAATAATAAACTGCTGTTTGGACCCACAGCAGGGCTCAGAAGAGAAGAAGCGTCATTTGGATTTTGGAGCACTGATTTTGCTGGAATAGTTTTCAGTACCATGTCGCATTTGCAATGAACTGGAGGAACCAAAACAGTGGAAATCCCCCAAAAGTGACCCCAGTTTGGAAACTACACCCCTTAAGGAACTTATCTAGGGGTATAGTTAGCATTTTGAGGCCACAGTTTTTTTGCTAAATATATTTGAATTAGTCTGTGAAGATGAAAATCTACTTTTTTTCTGAAAAAAAAGTAGAAATTTTTAAAAAGGAATCAAGGAGAAAAAACACCCCAGCATTTGTAAAGCAATTTCTACCAATTACGGAAATACCCCATATGTGGTAATAAACTGCTGTTTAGACCCACAGCCGTGCTTAGAAGGGAAGGAGAGCTATTTGGCTTTTGGAGCTCAAATTAAGCTGAAATGGTTTTTGGGTATCATGTCGCATTTGCAAAGCCCTTGACTACGAGACTTGCAGCTCTGATCGCTGCTATAATACATTACATTACCTAGGTAGTGTAATGTATTCTAACTGTCATTGTGACGTGACAGTCAATCTGACAGGAAGCCTATGAGGACCGGCTTCCGTACTCGGCAGCCTGGAGGCCATTGTCTGGCCTCCGGTTCCATGGCAACCATTGCCAGCCACCGTGATTTCATGTGGGAGCTGCCGATCTGCTCTAAACTCCGTAAATGCATTTATCGCAATCGAGAGCCGCATTTAAGGGGTTAACTGCCGAAATTAGCAGCGATTGGCCGTTGATCAGCAACAGGGAATGCAGGGCAGACACCCTGCACAGTTAACCGCCACTGCGGTGTAGTGCCGCGTGGCTGTTAACTGTCAAAGTACAGACGTAACGTCATAGAGGCCGTGATGCGGATCCGGTGTGATTCCTTCCTGATGTCTGCTCTTAGGTTTCCTGCTGGAACTTTATTTTGCTTTATTCGCCTGAGGATGTCGGCTGCTGAATTAATCTGTTGAGACTTTCATATGTTTCTTCCCTTTCTCTGTTATTTGAGGTTACTGTTTTTTTTTGTTTTTTTTAATTAGTTTTTTTTGGGGGGAGGTTTAGCACTTTACTTGTGGCTGTTTGCTGCTCATGGGCTGGAGGAATTGTTATACCATGACGGTGTCTTTTTTTCCAGATCTTTAAATGTCCATACTTACATTTATGATGACGATGAATGTATTTCGGATGGTTCTTTATTGCACTCCTTTCTGTTCCTGACCATGTCAGATGCCTTATGATATATCTAATCAAACCTGTTTTCTTCCTTATTTGATACAGATAGGTTTTCTATTATTGATAGGGTTGGGGAGTGTGGGGCGCTGGCAAGGCCTGTCCTGACACTTCTCCTCTTAGGGAATCACTGGTTACTGTCCAGTGTGTATTGGTTTGTTTCTCCTTGATTAGTATTAAGGAGTGGGTGATAGTTTCACCCGATTGTTTGTCTTTGTTCGTCGTGTTTCCCTTCCTCGTTTGTCTTGTCTGGTTCGTCTTTGTCTTCATTGATTTTTCTCATACTATTTGACCTGATTCTTAAGCGGTGTGGAAAATGGCGCAGCTGAAAGTATGCACCTTTAATGTTAGGGGACTTAATGTCCCTGAAAAAAGATCACAGTTGCTGTACAATATTCATAAAGAGCGGGTGCATATATTGTTTTTACAGGAGACTCATTTTCAGGTGGGCCATACCCCAAAATTTACTAACCGTTATTATCCGGTCTGGTTTCATAGTGCCAACCCGGACTCCAAGTTGAAGGGTGCTAGTATTTGCATACATAAATCGCTTTCTCATAATATACTCGATGTATTGATTGATCCAGAGGGTCGTTATGTATTTCTTAAACTTTCCATTAGAAATAAGATCTTCACTCTGGCCAATTTATATCTTCCTAATCAAGATCAGGCTCGTGTGTGCCGACTGTTTCTGAGGAGACTAGAGGAGTTTTCGGAAGGGGTCTTGATTGTAGGAGGTGATTTTAACTTGACCTTTGATTTCAGGATTGATACCTCCTCGGGCAGGTCTTCTGTTCCTAAGTCACAATTGGCGGCCTTGAAGACTACGATGCACTCCAAGCAATTGATTGACGTGTGGCGGATTCTTCGTCCTAAGGTACGAGAGTATACTTAATTCTCTCCCTTACATAATATGTACAGTCGATTGGATGCTTTTATCGTTAGCCACCACTTGCTTACCTGGGACCCTGTTTCTGAGTTGGTTCCCATGTTTTGGTCGGATCATGCTCCGGTCTTTTTAACACTTACATTTCCTGATTCGGTGCCCAATTTCCAATCTTGGAAACTTAATGATAATCTCTTACGCGATGCGGTATGTGTCTGCTTTTAGGGATACGCTTACTACCTTCTTTGATGTGCACGCTCATGATACTACTCCTTTACCGCTACAGTGGGAGGCTTTGAAGTGAGTGGTTAGGGGTGTCTATCCAACATGGGGCTCGCTTAAAGAGGGAAAAAGGGGTAGCTATTGACCGACTCCTCACCCAGATACGGGATTTAGAATCTAGCCATAAACGTATTCCTTCTTCGCAGGTTTTTTCGGAATTGACCACAGCAAGAGAATCATTGCGTTGTCTGCTTGACCAATCCCATACTAGATATCGGGATCGGATGCGCAAATGCTCGTACGAATTTGCAGACAAATGCGGCAGGTCCTTGGCTCGGATTTTACATCCCCGTACACAAGCGTCTTACATTCCTAAAATTACTTCTGCCACTGGTGGTGAGATTCATGACCCTGTTGGCATCACTGAATGTTTCAGACACTATTATTCTACTTATATAATATACAATATTAAGGGACACTTTCACGATATGCAGGCTGATGCATTGTGGGAAAAAATTGATCACTATGTACAGGACACTGCCTTGCCGTCTTTAGGGACGGGGGATGCTTTGGGACTCTAGGAGGATTTTTTTGATTCGGAAGTGGAGTGTGCAATTGGGGACTCCCCTTGGGCAAAAGCCCGGGACCTGATGGGTTTAACAACAGATTTTATAAGACATTTAAGGATCAACTCGCTCCATTTTTGACTAAAGTCTTTAATTCCGTGTCTTCCTCTTGTCCCTTTGCGCCTCAGTCTTTGGAGGCCCACATTACCCTTCTAACAAAACCGGGTAAAGACCCCACGGCATGCGCTAATTTTAGACCCATTTAGTTGATAAATGTAGATGTGAAACTTTTTGCGAAGTTGATTGCCTCTTGCCTCTCTCCGTTTTTGCCTGGCTTGGTCATGGATGACCAGGTGACTTTTGTGCGGGGCAGAGAGGCCCGGGATAATACTAATAAGACTCTTCTTTTAACATCTTATTGACAGACGCGCAAGATTGCGCTGTGTTTGCTTTCAGTTGATACCGAAAAGGCTTTTCATTGCCGTCCTTGACTGGGGAGTTTGAGCGATTTGGCCATTTGAGTAATTTTAAAGTCAATTACTCTAAATCGTTGGCGTTGAATATCTCTTTAGCTGCTCCCCTTGCTGGTCATCTCGCTCAGGTTTTTCCGCGGCAGACCACGTCCTTGACATACTTGGGGGTACAGATTCCTACTCAACTATCTGAGTTGTTTAAATTGAATTACACACCCATTTTACAGCGTACCTTGTGAGATTTAGCGGCGTATGGAAGTGGGCGCATGTCGTGGTTTGGGCGTATCAACGCGGTTAAAATGGATATATTGCCGAAATTTCTGTACATATTTCAGACTGTCCCTATTGTTGTGCCCGCTGCCTTCTTTAAGACATTGCATAGGGCCATAACCAAATTTGTGTGGGGCTCCTCTAGGTCTCGCATTCGATTCACTGTTCTTAGTCGGCCTAAAGTAGAGGGGGGAGTGGGTTTGCTGGACTTCAAACATTACCACCAAGCTGCGATCCTCATGAGATTAGTAGATTGGTTCCAATCACATGCTGGTAAGCAATGGGTGCACATTGAGAAAAGTATGTCCTATCTTGCATTGTCCTCTTTGCCTTGGTTACCTAGTTCACAGCGACCAATGTCTTCTCTGCCTTTCCTCACACGTCAGTTTCTTGTTGTTTGGCAACGGGTCATAGGTGCTTCGGACCTTGTAAATCGTCCGGGTCCCTTGACTCCTCTTGTTGATAACCCCTCTTTCCCTCCGGCCATGGGTGTGGACACTTTCCTATACTGGGGGAGACAAGACGGGGTGTACTTAGCTCAGACCATTACATCTGAGGGTGAAGTTTTGTCACAGGCTGCTGTTTCTGAGGCCTGCCCGGGAAGACGCTCAATTTGGTGGTCCTACTTTCAACTAAGGTCTTATCTTTCTTCCATGGGAGTGTAATGACCGGGGGGTAGGGAAACAGACAAGTGAGCCCTAATCTACCCGCCACTTTGTCCCTGCCTACTTGCAACGACCCGCCCTAGGCGACGGGGTACAACTGGGCGGCGGTCCCTGCACTCAGTAAGTGCACGACAAACACGACAAACATACAAGGGAATACAAGCAAGGGAAAGGGGCAGTTGCCCACGGCAACACCGTGAGCAACCAGAGTGGTGAACGAGCCGAGTCAAGCCAGGAGTGTGCGAGGTACCAAACGAAGAGCAGAAGAGTAGTCAGTAAGCCAGGGTCTGTATGGAGCAGGAACAAAATAGAAGGAGCTGTAGCTGGGCCAGGAAACCACACGAAAAAGAATAACAAGCAAGGAAGAACAGGAAATGCAGGTATAAATAGACAGAGGGCGGGAGCTAGCTGAGTCTGGCCAGGCTGCGATAGGCTCTCCCACTCCTAAGCCTGCCAGCCTGAGTGGTGGAAGCTGGAGTCAGTCTCAGGGATGTAGATTCAGGTGCTGACTGATTAATTAAGGGAGTTAACCCCGAAGCTGTGCCTGGCAGATCCTTTACAGGGAGACTGTCTTGCATTGCTTCAGGATAAGACTCCTTTGGAATTATATTTATCCTTGTTTTCTGCCCCATTTCATATGCTCTCCTATCTACATGGGATCCTCCAACCGGGTTACTCTTGCTCTCAATTGCTCCCAAGGCTTGGGATGAGGAATTGGGCGTGCAAAACTCTGAAGAGGATTGGCAGACTTCGTTCCTCTTAGCACATAAACTGCCGACATCCTGCTTTGCTCAGGAAAAAAATTATAAAATTCTTAGTCTCTGGTACCGTTGCCCTTCCTTTCTACATCAAATATTTCCTGATGTGTCTGCAGCTTGTTGGAGGTGCGGGGCTGCTCCTGGAACTTAGTTACATATTTGGTGGGATTGCCCTAAGCTCTGTCCCTTTTGGGAAAAAAATTTTGATCTTGGAAACAAGCTCTTTGATACTGCGGTTCCTGCTTCTCCTTCTATAGGATTGCTTTCCATGGTTCCTGGATCACTCCCACATCTCAAAGGGGGCATTTTTAGACATTTTCTGACTGCGGCCAGGATTGTAATTCCACGTCATTGGAAGTCTGTTAATGTACCTTCTTTGCAGGAGTTGGTAAATGAGATGAACAATATTATGAGAATGGAGGAGTTGATGTCTGCCGATCGGGGTAAGCTCGATAGCTTTGTTCGAAATTGGACAGTGTGGTCATTGTTTCGGGATGGCGCTGACTTGTCTCTATGGTTAGATGGCCTTTTTTGAATTTTGAATACTCAGACGGCCTAATTTCTGCTATTTTCTGCTGCTTCTTATGCTTGTGTTTCCCTTTTGTTGTCTCGTCTTTATGTTTTATGTCTTCTGGTTTTTTTTGGTTTTTTTTTATGTACCTTTGTTTGTTGTACTTTCACAATTTAATATACCCATGGAAATAGTATGTGGGGACTGGCTCCCTACAGGTTACACTACTTTTGTATGGATTATAGTGCTGATATTTACTATTGGCTGTACCTTTTTATTTCTATTTGTTTGTATTTGCTGTTTTCCATGTGTATGGGAGGATACCTCCTAAATTATTTCTTTATGTCCTTACAAGAACGTATTGTAAACATAATTTTTTTTTTATTTCATTACATTGAATGTAATATTTTGACTTATTCTGTGATGTTTGTATGCTCTATTTTTATTTACTAATAAAATTGTTGATAAAGAAAAAAAAAAGTACATACATAACTGAACGTCAAGGTGCGCGAAGTTACTGCTCACCTTGACATGCAGTTACATCAAGGTGCAGGAAGGGGTAAAGCCCTCCCTCTAGAAGGGCTTAAAAAGAAGGCCTTATAAAGATGGCAGACCTGGGGGCCTTCATTAGGCTCTGAGGTTGCCATGACAATCATCAACACCCTGAAATCCCATTGCTGTGGGCTAATGGACAGGGCTGCCTTACTCTTCCAAAAAGCTTAGATGCCGTGGTTGCAGTTTACCGCGGCATCTAAGTTATCTCTGATCCCGGCCGTTGAAGAGAGGGGTCGGCTGTAACATACAGCCATTACCCACTGAGTATAGAGCGGGTTAGCCCATAATCCCCCACCATACTCCCCCTTAGCCGCTGTGATGTACAGCTGCATCACGTGTTGCCAAGGGGTTAATGAAATATGGCATCACTGGCTCAGCCCACTCCATACTCAGCTGATGTCGGCTGCATGTGACAGCCGACACTTCACTTTAACGGCTTGGAATCAGAGATAATTAAGATCTTGTCCATTTAACCACTTAGATGCTGTGGTCAATAGCAAACGCAGTATCTAAGCTGTTAGAAAGAGAGCAAAGACTCCGTTACCCCATCGTTCCCCCTGCAAAGCAATCGTGGGGTGCGGATGGTTGTCATGTCTAGGGGCCAGGTTGCCATCTTTGTGCAGAGGCAGGGCTTAATAGGAGCCAGTAAATTTACAATACAACACAAAACATAGGTACTGCAATGTACTGTACTGGCGATCAAACGACTACATTTTTTTTTAAAAAAAGAGACACATAAAAAGAACGTTTTTAGTAATGAGCAAAAAAAATTAAATGTTAAAAAGTAAAAAAAAAAAATTTTCCCATTTCTCCACTAAAGCAACAAAAAAATAAACATTTTTCAAAAGCTTTTTTTTCAAATGTGTGTATTGAAAAAAAATTGCAAGTATAACATATCAAGTGGTCACAGCATATAGATATCCAATAGTGACACAGAATCATAAAGAGGTAGTAACCTGTTTACCACATACTATCAAAGGCAGGAAGGGTGGGGAAAAGGGGAGGTAAATCTTTTTCATTTTATTATTGATTACTGCGCTATTGATTCCGTCAAAACAACGGAACCCTGTCACAACGGTGACAAACAGAAACCTTGCTAAAGGTTTCCATCACCATTGAGATCAATGGTGAGGGAAACGGAAGCTAAGGTTTCCGTTTGCCTTTCCGTTGAGGGGTTAACCTGACGGAAACCTCAGACGGAACCCCTCAACGGAAGGGCAACGCAGATGTGAATACAGCCTTAATAATTTAATTTTACAGTATTTATTTTACTTATTGGGTCCCACATAAAGTCGTAGTAGAACTTTGGCTATTGTAACTTTATATTTAAATTTTACATTGTTTTCCCTTATAACTGTGTTTGTCATTGCATGCCCAATTACAAGGTTAAATACTGGCCTAAAATTTTAGAGCTAATTTAATTCTAATAAACTCCAGCACCTCTCAACTCTAGCCAATTAGGGCACCCATTGAATACGTGATTTTTCATGGGATTCCCGGGACTAATATTGTAAGCAGAATTGCACACTTGGCTCTGTTCACACTAACGTCATGGCTTCCATTTAAAATGGATGCCATGATGCTGGGATGTAGTTTTCTGACTAATCCCTTTGACTTAAATTGGTTCCAGCGCCTAACTGTATTACACTGCGCTCATAAAACTGCCCCTGTGTCTGACAGCTAGCTCTCTCCTCCTGCACATTCTGGTGCAGCTAAAAACCCTGCAGCATTTAAGTGTTATATATGGTCCAGTCTGACATTTATATACTTTAGCTGGTCTGTAACTAGCCTACTGAACACTAGAACGAAGGGGCTAGATAATGCCATGGCCCTTTGGCTTCAGAGATTTCTGATTTTCCGAGCAAAGCTGACAGCGTACCACTGAAATCAATGGAACTGTAATGCCCCATCAGCTGCATTCATGTAAATTTCCAAGTGAAGCTGACAGAAGCCAATGGAAACCAATGCAAACTAATGAGGCAAAGACACAAATGACAAACACCAGACCCACAGAAATAACAACAAAAACAGACAAATATGTGCTCAGTGTAATCATGCACTTATCCTAATGCTGGCATATGGCTACACTTTGTCACTTATATTATACCAGGACATGTTACTTCACTGCTTCGATAATACCACTTCAATCGCACTACTTGACATGGGTATACTGCTTGCGTCGTTCAACCCCAGGAGTCCTGCGCAGAAGAGAGCAAGTCTCCATTGCCACCGGACGACGCGGGAACTGGATTAAGTTGAGTTTGTAATTTTTTTTTTTTAGCCTAATAAAAAAGTGTGTGCCATTATCTACGGGGGGTGGCTTTATCTACCAGGGGGGGGCTTTATCTACGGGGGGGCTTTATCTATGGGGGGCTCTATCTACAGGTGGGCTATATACTGGGGCGGGCTATATGTGGAGCACTATATACAGGGGTGGGCCACTTAGGGCAGATACAGACGGACGTTGCGTTTTTGCGCGCGCAAACAATGCTGCGTTTTGCGCGCAAAAAAAACATTTGACAGCTGCGTGTGTCATCCGTGTCTGATGCGCGGCTGCGTGATTTTCGCGCAGCCGCCATCATAGAGATGAGGCTAGTCGACGGCCGTCACTGTCCAAGGTGCTGAAAGAGCTAACTCTTTCAGCACCCTCGACAGTGAATGCCGAACACATCCTATCGAAAAACCTGTTGAAAAAAAAGAAAAAGTTCATACTTACCGAGAACTTCCCGGCCGTTGCCTTGGTGACGCGTCCTTGGTGACGCGCCTCTCGACATCGGGCCCCACCTCCCTGGATGACGCGCCAGTCCATGTGACCGCTGCAGCCTGTGCTTGGCCTGTGATTGGCTGGAGCTGTCACTTGGACTGAATTGTCATCCCGGGAGGTCAGACTGGAGGAAGAAGTCGGGAGTTAGCGGTAAGTCAGAACTTCGTTTTTTTTTCTACAGGTTCATGTATATTGGGATCGGAAGTCACTGTCCATGGTGCTGAAACAGTTTAACTCTTTCAGCACCATGGACAGTGACTATCTTCTGACGTCGCATACCGATAATTTTTTTGCCGGGTTCGGCCAAAACGTGTTCGGCCGAACCCGGTGAAGTTCGGTTCGCTTGTCCGGCTTCGCTCATCGCAAAGACACTCCGTTTGGATGGTCGGAAACAGAAAAGCACGTGGTGCTTTTCTGTTTACATTCATCCTTTTGACAGTGCGCTGTTTCAGTCGGTTCGCACGGAAGTGCTTCCGTGCAACCTGCGTGGTTTTCACGCACCCATTGACTTCAATGGGTGCGTGATGCGCGAAATACGCAGAGTTATTGAACCTGTCGCGCTTTTTGCGCAGCAGACAAACGCTGCGCAAAAAGCACGGACTGTCTGTACTGCCCCATAGACTTGTATTGGTCCATGCGTGCCGCGTGAAAACCACGCGGCCCGCACGGACCGAATACACGCTCGTGTGAACCCCCCCTTATAATGTGGTGACAGAGCCTCTTTAAATAGGCTTTACATTTGTTTTGTAGAACAATTGTCCCACCTCTTGAATGTTTTAGATTTACTGAATATCTAGCAGTGACCTTAGGGAGATTCTAGGGCATGGATGAACAACCTTTTCTGGTCCGAAATTCCAAATTATACTTCTTCCAAGGTCCACAATAAAACTTAAAGGGGTTTTCCAATCCTTTTTTTTTTTTTTTAAATCAATGCAATGTTCCTCTATTAATATATTAGTGCGCTCTGACTATCTTTTTCTTGATAATAAATGGTTTTAGTAACATAACTCCCTATTGTTTACCTTGAGAGGTTTGTTTTGCTCAGTAAGTTCATACCTCTTCTCTTCCTGTGTTTCTCCTCCCTGCATGCACTGCTCTAGTCCCAGCATGCAATGTGCATGCAGCAGTGCACTTGCTCCGCCTACTACACCCAGCTCTACTAACTTCTGCAATCTCAGTCTTCATTTTGGTGCTCTCATTCTATTACTGATAGCACAAGCTGAAATCACTGGATATCTGCGTTTTTAACCTCTTAACGCCGAAGGGCGGATATATCAGTCCTCTGCAGCTGCTAGTTCGCGCAGGAGGAGGGATATATCCGTCCTGTGATCGCGCGGGTACTGCCAGTGTACCCACACGATCAGCGGCAGGAGCACGGCTGTTATACACAGCCTGGCTCCTGCTGCAACTGCGGGAATCGAAGCGCGCTCCGATTCCTGCAGTTTAACCCATTAAATGCCGCTGTCAATAGTGACAGCGGCATCTAATGTTTTTAACAGAGGGAGGGAGCTCCCTCTGTTTTATACTGACAGGCAATAATGCTTTGGTATACGAAGTATACCAAAGCATTATATATGCGATCGGCACATCGCATAGTGAAGTCCCATGGTGGGACTAAAAAAAAAATGTCAATCCGTTAAATAAAGTTGGTGAAAAAACAAAAAAAAAATTACAGTGAAATACTTTTTTAAAGTAAAAGTGTCAAAACAAATAACACATACACATATATGGTATCCCCGCAATCGTAACCACTTGAACAATAAAATTAACACATTAATTAAACCGCTGGATGAACGGCGTCCAAAAAAACAACGGCAAAATTCGCTCTTTTCTCCCATTCCCACCATAAAAAATTAAATAAAAATTAATCTAAGTCCTATGTACCCCAAAATAGTACTAATGAAAACTACACATTGTCCCGCAAAAATCAAGCCCACGTACGGCCACATAGACGGAAAAATAAAACTGTTACGGCTCTTGGAATGTGGTGATGCAAAAACAAGTAATTTTTTTCTAAAAGGGTTTTTATTGTGCAAACGTAGGAAAACATAAAACCTTTACATATTTGGTATCCCCGTAACCGTGCCGAGCCATAGAATAAAGTTAACATGTTATTTACGCTGCATAGTAAACGGCGTAAATTTATAACGTGAAAATCAATACTGGAATAGCTGCTTATTTTCAATTCTCTCCTAAAATAAAGTTAATAAAAGTTAATATATTATATGCATCTAAAAATGGTACAATTACAAAATACAACTCGTCCCGCAAAAAACAAGCCCTTATACGGCTATGTCGACGGAATAAAAAAAAAGTTACGACTCTTGGAATGCGACCGTGAAAAAAACAAAAATAATCCTTGGTCATTAACGTGCAAAATGGCCCGGTCATTAAGGGGTTAAACGGTTTGAAGAGGTCTTGTGGTACCAAAACAGTGGAAACCCCCAAAAGGTGCCCCCATTTTGGAAACTAGACCCCTTGAGGAATTCATTGTAGTTTTCTTGGGGTGCACGCGGCTTTTTGATCAGTTTTTATTCTATTTTTAAGTGGCGTGGTGACTAAAAAAACAGCAATTCTACTATTGTTTTTTTATTCTATTTTTGTTACAGCGTTCACCGTGCGCTATAAATGACATATTCACTTTATTCTGCGGGGCGATACGATTAGGGCTCATTTACACGAGCGTGTTATACATCCGTGCAACACGCGTCGCAGGGACCTATGTTAGTCTATGGGGCCGTGCAGCCAGGTGCGTGATTTTCACGCAGCGTATGTCCGCTGCGTGAAGCGCACGACGTCCTATATTTGTGCGCTGTTCGCACATCACGCACCCATTGAAGTCAATGGGTGCGTGAAAACCACGCATGTGGCACGGAAGCAATTCCGTGGGACGCGCGTGATTCGCGCAACAGCACTGTAAAGGATGAATGAAAACAGAAAAGCACCACGTTCTTTTCTGTTTACAAACATCCAAACGGAGTGTCATAATGATGGCGGCTGCGCGAAAACCAGGCAGCCGCGCATCATAAAGGGCTGACACACGGAGCTGTTAATTGCCTTTTGCGCACGCAAAACGCCGCGCTTTTTGCTTGCACAAAATGCACACGCTCGTGTAAACTCGGCCTTACGGTGACACCAGATGTTTATAGTTCTTTTATGTCTTATGGCGTTTGCACAATAAAATACGTTTTGTAAAAAATCATTCACTTTTTGTGTTCCCTTATTCTAAGAGCAAGAACTTTATTATTTTTCCATCAATAAAGCCGTGCGAGGACTTATTTTTTGCGTAACGAACTGTAGTTTCGATCAGTACCATTTTTCGGTACATGCGACTTTTTGATCTATTTTTAATAAATTTTTTGGGAGGTGAAGTGACCAAACAATTGTGATTTTGGTACGGTTTATTATTATTTTCTTTTACGCCGTTCACCGCGCGGGATAAATAACTAAATAATTTTGTAGTTCAGGCCGTTACGGACGCGGCGATACCAATTATGTATATTTTATTTATTTATATATTTTTATTAATAAAAAAGGACTGATAAGGGAAAAAAAGGGGATTTTTTTTAACTTTTATTTTCTTATTTTTACACATCTTTTTTTTTTACTTTATTACTTTGTCCCACTAGGGGACTTGAGGGCAGGAGGCTCTGATCGCTATTCTAATACAATGCACTACATGCGTAGTGCAGTGTATTAGAACTGTCAGCTATTCACTGACAGCAAGCATAGTGGGTCCTGACTTTGTCAGGACCCATTAGGCTTCCGTCGATGGCATAGCCGGACGCCATTGTTTGGTGTCCGGTTGCCATAGTAACCATCGCCGGCCGCTATCGTGTAGCAGGCCGGCGATGGTAACTTAACCCCTAAAAAGCCGCGATCTCTATTGAACGCGGCTTTTAAGGGGTTAGACAGCGGGGACACAGCGATCGGTCCCCGCTGTAGGAGCTGCGGCAGCTGCTGTACGAGACAGCAGCTGTCACAGCTCCTGCACCTGTCGGGAAGACGGCCGAAATGGCCGTTATTCCCGCAACTTCGTATTCCGTCGGTAATTTATAAGGGGTTATAATTTAACAGAGCATGCGCGGTGGAGTGTGTTAACCACGCATGCTCTGAGATAAAGAAGCACGTGGTACGGTTACGTCATTTGTGACGTAACCGTACAGTGTGAAAGCCGGAAACCGGAAGCAAGGCAGAAGACTAAATGGACGGGTCTGCACAGGAAGTGCAGATTTTGCTTCACTAAGGGGGCGGTGACGGAGGAGGATATACGACGCTACAGCCATCTGATGAAACGTAAGTACATTGTAAAGTTATATCATTTTCATTGTTTTATTTAAATAAATGTAATTTTTTAGTTCCGGAATACCCCTTTAAACAAGTACTTTGGCCAAAACTGGCCCTGAGGAGCCTGTGCATGACACAGGAATTCAAGGAGCAATCCCTGTTTCTAGCACCACCTCATAAGGCCCTGTACTAGACATAACATATTTTGCCCACAGTACTGTTGTAAGATGATTAAAATAGTAACAGTGACAGAAACAGTGTCCAACAAAGCAGTAACTGACACAGTGCCCCCATAACAGTCACAGCCACAGTGCCCATTGGAAAGTTCTAAGTTTTGCTATGGAGCCACAATGTTTACTTATTGCAATCCTGCTGAGCATTATCCCTCTACTGTGGCATCAGTATGTGCATTATCCCTGCGTGTGTAGGTTCTGTTTTCCTATGCTGTGATGTCTCCGTGTGCATGGTGCACATTTTGCCCAGAGTACTCCTTTAAGTTGTTTTAAATAAAACAGGGATCCCATAACAGTGACAGTAATAGTGCTCCTAGATAGTGCTACCAGCCACAGTGCTCCCCTTGGAAATGTCCATTTCCACAGAGAATTAAAGGTGCAGTTAGTGGCACTATCTGCAGGAGACACTGTGGTACTATCTAGTAAAAACAGTGACACTACTTACATGGGCACTATGTACAGGGGAAACTGTGACACTACTTACATGGGCCCTCTGGCACTATGTACAGGGCACACTGTGACACTAGCTGCATGGGCACTGTGAGGCACTACATACATTTGCGGTGTGTGTGTCACTACCTAAATTGGCAGTGTGTGTTACCTTCTACATGGGCACTGTGGCACTCTTTACAGGGGGCAGTGTATGGCACTATTTATAGAGGGCAGTTTGTGGTACTATTCACAGGGGGCAGTGTGTGGCACTATCCCCAAGGGACACAGTGGCACTATCTTTGTGTGGCACTAACTAGAAAAGACACTATGGAGCATTATGGGGCACGATCTTCTAGGGGCGCTGAGTATATTCACTGTTTTTTAAACTACCGGTAGTGGTCAGCACATATCCACTAGCCTAGCCTTTTTTTTTTTAATTACAGCTTGTAATATAAAGGGCTAGGCTGGTGAATAAGTGCAGACCAATACTCATAGCGTAAAAACCAAAGGGTAGCGGGAGCGTAAATAACTTGGTTTGCAAAGTATTTGTTTGGAAATCCCTTTAAAAATCCTGCATTTGCCCCGTCGTTGCCGCAACCCGCCTATGTTTTGACTTTGGTGGAAAGAACAGGCTCCATTGCGAGACCTATTCTCTCTACGAAAGTAAAATAATCGGGCCCACCCCCAAGCATAACAAAACAATTGCCGGTATAGTGTCAGCTAGGTAGCAGCAGCATTTAGACATCACTAACACAACCAGCCAATGAGCGCCTGTGCTGGTGACGTCTAACTGTGCCTGAATAAAAATGCAGTACATCGCATCATCGCTCCTTCCATGGCCCGCCCGTTTAGAGATGGTGTCCTATGTTTAGCCTCCTCCCTTGCTGCTGGCCTCACAGTAAGGTAAGAGGCCATTCATTTCTTTGTGTGTCTCTTCAGGTGACATCCTTTCCTAGTCTGGGGTCTGTATTTATGGGGGTCTGTAATAATGGGGTCTGGTCTGGGGTCTGTATTTATTTAGGGGTCTGGTCTGGGGTCTGTATTTAGGGAGTCTGATCTGTGGTCTGTATTATGGGGGATCTGGTCTGGGGTCCGTATTAATGGGAATCTTTATTTATTTAGGGGTCTGGTCTGAGGTCTGTATTTAGGGGGTCTGGTCTTGGTTCTGTATTTATTTAGGGGCACTATATTAATAGGGGACTCTGGTCTGTGTTATGTATTAAGGGGGTCTGTATTTATATTGGGGGATGGTCTGGGGACTGTATTTACCTAGGATGGCGGGTCTGGGGTCTGTATTAAAGCTGCCCTTAGACATGAAATAAAAGTAGGCTAATAACATGATTAATCAGGTTGGAAAGTTTTGAGACTACATGTGTATGACATGATCGGGCAATTATTTGTGGCTTTGGCCTCCCTGGGGCTTGTGCAATTTCTCTCTAGTCAGCTAGTTCTGTTGCTGGTGGGATCGTTTGTACAAATGCATTGCGGCCGATAATTATCTTAAATGTATGGCCGGCTTAAGGGAGGAGTTTGGTCTGGGGTTGGTATTTATTTAGGGGGTCTTCATTAATGGAAGTCTGGGGTCTATATTTGTTTAAGGGGTCTTTATTCATTTTAAGGTGAGATGAAGGAAGACATATGAACTATTTGGGTTTCAAATGCAGTAGGTTGGGGGTATGTCCTATAGAAATGAGCGAGTCATGAGCGTGTCCATGTATGTGGTGAGTGTGCCTCCATGTAAATTGATCTGATGTGTATGAGCCTTACAGAGGCTTGATGGTACTGTAGTTTGGGCTACCAGTTTAGGACAAACTACCAGGGATCAACCCTCTGTGGAAGCAAGGGGGCCCAATCTATGTGGGGTAGGGTTGCGGGGAAGTGTTAAAAGGTGGCAGAGGCTAAGTAGGGAGGCACATAGGAGGTGCAACAAAGCGGGGTCTTTGTGTAGGGAAGGAAGCAGCAGAAGGACGGCACAAAGAAGTAGGGTAGGGGAGATGCAGACAAAGTAGCAAGGCCCCTGTAAGGGAGCAACAGCATGGGGGAAACAAAAGATTGCAGTAGCTCCCTGGAGGAATGAGGCAGGGGAGGACACACACTTTGACAGGGACTGTTTGGGGGGCACAGGTACTCTGTTATAGAGAAGGGTAAAGGGAGGACAAAACCACTACCCTGGTATTGGCACTGTAGGGAAGGGGTGGGGAGAAATAGTAGTTGGCATAGAGTTTAAAAAAAAATTATAATGGGCGACTAGAGGGAGGGGGAGGCTGATGGCAGTATGGGGCACTAAAATTGCTGATGGCGACCCTGCTGGTTGCATTGCTACTGTGTGAATTATCCCTCTACTGTGGCAGCACTTTTTGTATTATGGTTGTGTTGTGACATCACTGCATTATGCCTGTACTGTGACATTAGCAGGGGTGGGATCCGGCCGGTTCGCCCCGGTTCTCTCGAACCGGTTGTTAAAAGTACAGCCGGTTCGCAGAACAGGGTGAAGCGGGAAGCCGGAACCGGTCCCCTGCACTCAATTGTATTCGTGTCCTTAGGACGCGGATACAATTGACTTCACTAGCGCTGCCCTGGCGAGGCACATGATGCCTCGCCGTTCGGCGCTTTAGTGATGATGCAGTCGGCGATGACGTCATCGTGCCGCTGCATCGTTCCGCTGGAGGAGGACTGGCGCCACTGGAGGATGGAGCGGGAACGGGACAGGTAAGAATATAATGTTGTTTTTTTTCCTTTCTACCGTGGGCAGCGTTGGGGCCTTTTCTATAGGGGACTATACAGGGAACAGTAACTACAGAGGACTATATAGGGAACATAAACTACAGGGGACAATACATAGGTAAGAGTAACTACAGGGGACTATATAGGGAACAGTAGCTACAAGGGACTATATAGGGAACAGTAACTACAGGGGACTATATAGGGAACAGTAACTATAGGTGACTATAGGGAACAGTAACTACAGGGGACTATATAGGGAACAGTAACTACAGGGGACTATAGGGAACACTAACTACAGGGGACTATATAGGGAACAGTAAGTACAGGGGACAATACATAGGTAACTAACTACAGGGGACTATATAGGGAACAGTAACTACAGGGGACTATAGGGAACACTAACTACAGGGGACTATATAGGGAACAGTAAGTACAGGGGACAATACATAGGTAACACTAACTACAGGGGACTATATAGGGAACAGTAACTACAGGGGACTACACTACCGTTCAAAAGTTTAGGGTCACTTAGAAATTTCCTTATTTTTGAAAGAAAAGCAGTTTTTTTCAATGAAGATAACATTAAATTAATCAGAAATACACTCTATACATTGTTAATGTGCTAAATGACTATTCTAGCTGCAAACTTCTGGTTTTTAATGCATTATCTACATAGGTGTATAGAGGCCCATTTCCAGCAACCATCACTCCAGTGTTCTAATGGTACATTGTGTTTGCTAACTGTGTTAGAAGGCTAATGGATGATTAGAAAACACTTGAGCAATTATGTTAGCACCGCTATAAACAGTTTTGCTGTTTAGAGGAGCTATAAAACTGACCTTTCTTTGAGCTAGTTGAGAATCTGGAGCATTACATTTGTGGGTGCGATTAAACTCTCAAAATGGCTAGAAAAAGAGAGCTTTCATGTGAAACTCGACAGTCTATTCTTGTTCTTAGAAATGAAGGCTATTCCATGCAAGAAATTGCCAAGAAACTGAAGATTTCCGACAACAGTGTGTACTACTCCCTTCAGAGGACAGAACACACAGGCTCTAACCAGAGTAGAAAGAGAAGTGGGAGGCCCCGCTGCACAACTGAGCAACAAGACAAGTACATTAGAGTCTCTAGTTTGAGAAATAGACGCCTCACAGATCCTCCACTGGCAGCTTCATTAAATAGTACCCGCAAAACGCCAGTGTCAACGTCTACAGTGAAGAGGCGACTCCGGGATGCTGACCTTCAGCAAAGAAAAAGTCATATCTGAGACTGGCTAATAAAAGGAAAAGATTAATATGGGCAAAAGCACACAGACATTGGAAGATTGGAAAAAAGTGTTATGGACAGACGAATCGAAGTTTGAGGTGTTTGGATTACACATAAGGACATTTGTGAGACGCAGAACAACTGAAAAGATGCTGGAAGAGTGCCTGACGCCATCTGTTAAGCATGGTGGAGGTAATGTGATGGTCTGGGGTTGCTTTGGTGCTGGTAAAGTGGGAGATTTGTACAAGGTAAAAGGGATTTTGAATAAGGAAGGCTATCACTCCATTTTGCAACGCCATGCCATACCCTGTGGACAGCGCTTGATTAGAGCCAATTTCATCCTACAACAGGACAATTACCCAAAGCACACCTCGAAATTATGCAAGAACTATTTAGGGAAGAAGCAGGCAGCTGGTATTCTATCTGTAATGGAGTGGCCAGCGCAGTCACCAGATCTCAACCCCATAGAGCTGTTGTGGGAGCAGCTTGACCGTATGGTACGCAAGAAGTGCCCATCAAGCCAATCCAACTTGTGGGAGGGGCTTCTGGAAGCATTGGGTGAAATTTCTCCCGATTACCTCAGCAAATGAAGAGCTAGAATGCCAAAGGTCTGCAATGCTGTAATTGCTGCAAATGGAGCATTCTTTGACGAAAGCAAAGTTTGAAGGAGAAAATTATTATTTCAAATAAAAATCATTATTTCTAACCTTGTCAATGTCGTGACTATATTTTCTAGTCATTTTGCAACTCATTTGATAAATATAAAAGTGTGAGTTTTCATGGAAAACACAAAATTGTCTGGGTGACCCCAAACTTTTGAACGGTAGTATATATATATATATATATATATATATATATATATATATATATATATATATGTATATATATATGTATATATATATATATATATATATATATATATAGTCCAAAGGTAGATGAACACAGCACTCCAATGGTTCCAAAAAATCAGGCCATGTGCTCATTACCTGGGGGTGAATCAATTCCCCAAAACACAATAGAGAGGAGCATAGAACACAGTAACGGCACCAGGACTTCAGGGTAGATGAAAGCAGGGTGGATTTATTCACCTCAACACAGCAACGTTTCGGTTCAAGAGGAACCTTCCTCTTTGGCTTGAGAAAGTATATATGTATATATGTGTATATATATATATATATATATATATATATATATATACTGAGCTTGGTTCTGGTGCTGCATACTAGGCTGTGCACATGAGAAGGGTGGAGGACAGTGCGGTGTGCGCAGTAAGCTGCGAAAAACTCTCTCGGCTAATGCACAGATACGGTGCCAGGAGCAAGCTCAGTACATATATACAGCACCAGAACAAAGCTCAGTACATAAATACAGCACCAGAACAAAGCTCAGTACACAAATACAGCCCCAGAACCAAGCTCACTACATATATACAGCACTAGAAGAAAACTCAGTACATATGCATCGGAACAACTGAGCTCAAAACACAAATTTTATATATATATATATATATATATATATATATATATATATATATATATATATATATACTGAGCTTAGTTCTGGTATTGTATACTAGTCCCTCTCAATAAATTAGAATATCATCAAAAAGTTAATTTATTTCAGTAATTCAATTCAAAAAGTGAAACTCATATATTCCATAGATTCATTACACACAGAGTGATCTATTTCCAGCATTTTTTTATTTTAATGTTAATGATTATGGGAACAGTTAATGAAAACCCAAAATTTAGTGTCTCAGAAAATGAGAATATTATATAAACCCAATTTAAAAAATGATTTTTAATACCAAAATGTCGTCCTACTAAAAAGTATGTGCAGTATCTGCCCTCAATACTTGGTCGGGGCTCCGATTCTGCATGAAATACAGAATCAATGCGGCGTGGCATGGAGGTGATCAGCCTGTGGCACTGCTGAGGTGTTATCAATGCGGCGTGGCATGGAGGCAATCAGCCTGTGGCACTGTTGAGCTGTTATGGAAGCCCAGGTTGCTTCATCACTGTGTAAAGGATCTGCCAGACACAACTTCTGTGTCGACGCCCATAGGTAATCAGTCTGCACCTGCTTCTATGTCTGTGAGACTGACTCCATCTTCCACCACCCAGGATGGCAGGCTTAGGAGTGGGAGAGCCTATCACAGCCTGGCCAGACGGAGCTAGCTCCCGCCCTCTGTCTATTTATACCTGCCTTTCCTGTTCCTCCTTTGCTTGTGATTCTTCTCTGTTTGTTTCCTAAATGAAAAGAAAAAAGGAGACACGGCGCCACATAGTGCAATAAACGAGGGAGATTGTGAGCAATAATGGTATTACGAAAACTGCTCACCTGAGAGTATGGATACCAAGGTATCACACAAGCAAAAAGCTGCAGCCAGGTCCGTGCACAAGCAAAATACTTTGCTGTCAATGATATAAGGATAATAGAATGGAAAAAGGACCGCCGGCGCTGCTATGAATGAAGTACGAACCAGAAATTATGAGATTAATAAATATTTATTGGCAAGGAAAGGGCTACGCGTTTCGACGCCGGACTAGCGTCTTCATCAGGCCAGTACACATTGTGCGATGCACGCACGTTTAAATACACAAGTGAAGTGAAAGATGATTGGCATTCAACACGGAAGGGAGGGAAAAAAAGAACCGCCAATACGGGCGGGTCAGGGGTCAGACGATACAGCTTACATAAGCGTCTTTTGCATAACAAGAATCAACAGAAGTATATAAAACATTTTTAAAAAATATATATATACACATATATATATATATATATATATATATATATATATAGAGAATTATACTTAAAAGACATAAATTTAACATGATACATGAAACAGTAAATAAAAGAACAACCGATGGCGTGTATAAGAAAATAAATCCTATAGAAAAAGAGATACAATTGTTAGTATTAATGGACACACATTGCGCACACTAAAAGATGGATGTAAGAAGAAAGGGAAGTAATTAAATAAATAAATATATATCCAAAATGAGGAATTCATTGAGCACAAAGAAAATAACATAGCGCACTAGGTAACCAGGCAACGCAAAAAATTACGGCGGCCGAGTGGGGACACAGGACCAATGGACCGCACGGTGGACCGCAACAGATATAGCGTCACTAGGTAACCAGGTAAAGCAAAAAGTTACGGCGGCCGAGTGGGGACACAGGACCAATGGACCGCACGGTGGACCGCAACGCCAGACCGACAAAATCACACGGGCAAGGAAGCCACAGGCGACAAACAAAACAACAAGGACTTCACCGCAGAGTACCCACAACAGTCGAATGGCGGTCACTACTAAAATGTGAGTGGGAAAAAAACTTAGTAATACAAAGTTAATACTTGCAAAATATGTAATTACAATAAAAATTCATTCTTTATATCAAAAGAAAGGAAAGGACCGCATATCGAAAAAAACCCAGATAGCATATATAAGGGTATTAAATAAACACCTGATTAGTAATAAATAAATAGTTCATAATAAATAGTAATAAGCAGTAATAAGCAAGTAATTTAGAATAAAATCTAAGAAATAGCACATAGCAATTAATAAGCAAAATTTTTATATTATTCTAGTGACGTTTCAGTGAGGTCATTTAGACCCCCAGGGTATAAAGTCTCAAGTTTAAAGATCCAAAAATGTTCTCTTTGTTTCAGCCTATTAAACCTATTGGGCACATCGCATGGAATTTGTTCAATTGGTGTAACAACTATATTTTCAAAATTACACTTATGTTTGAGTGCACAATGGCGGGACACACTATGCTTAAGAAAACCCTGCCTGACATTAAAACGATGTTTATTAACCCGATTTCTCAGTGTTTGGGTGGTCCGACCCACATATTGTAAATTGCACGCACAGTGTAGCACATAAACCACGTAAGAGCTTCCACAGTCTATGTGGTTTTTAATAGGAAATTTGACTCTGGTTTTAAATGAGGAGAATTCCATAACTTTATTAGAGATGTTGTCACAACAAAGGCATCTTTTATGCCCACAGGAGAAAGATCCCCTTTTTTCTATTAGAGGATCTAAAATTTTCTTTTTAATATTAGACAATTTACTAGGTGCCAATAAATTCCTCAATGTTTTTGATCTTCGAAACGTTATTAACGGTTTCACTGGAAGTAATGATTTAAGAAAAGGATCACTAGTTAAAATATGCCAATGTTTCATAAAAATAGTCCTAATATGTTTACTACCTTTATTAAAAGACGTGATAAAATTTGCTTTATGCTCACTTGATTTTACTTTTTTATCGTTAATATCACTAGGTGCTAATGCTTGAATGCATTCTAGTTGTGTCAAACCCCTAGCCTTTAGTTCTGCCCCCTTAATCAGGCTCCTAGGGAAACCTTTCTCTACAAACCTTTTATTAAGGATACCACACTCTCTATTAAAATTGATATCATCTGAACAATTCTTCCTTATTCTGCGGTACTGGCCAAAAGGGACATTCTTTAGCCAAGGAGTGTAGTGCGCACTTTTAAAATCCAAATAACTGTTTACGTCAACACTTTTAAAATGAGTTTTGGTAGAAAAATGACTCCCCTTATTCTCTATTGTTAAATCTAAAAAGTCGATGCTGTTCGCCGAAAATGTGTGCGTAAAAATAAGACCAAACTTGTTGTTATTTAAAAAATCTGATGCAGCTTCTTGAACCACTGATCCTCTGCTTGTGATTGACCTTGGCTTTTCTGACCACTCTTCTGCTCTGCGTTTTTGTACCTCGCTCATCTCCTGGTTTGACTCGGCTCGTTCACCTCGCTTGTTGCTCACGGTGTTCCCGTGGGCAACTTCCCCATTTCCCTGGCTTCTTTGTACCCTTGTCTGTCGTGCACCTATTGAGTGTAGGGACCGTCACCCAGTTGTACCCCGTCGCCTAGGGCGGGTCGTTGAAAGTAGGCAGGGACTGAGTGGCGGGTAGATTAGGGCTCACTTGTCTGTTTCCCTACCCCGACATTACATAATCACAAGCCCATATACCTAGTCTACCCTGGTCCCTGACACTACTATGGACCCCCTTGAGACTCTGGCTCAGCAAATGCAGGGCCTCTCCCTACAGGTCCAGGCCCTGGCTCAGAGGGACAACCAGCCTGATGCTACCCTGGTAGTGCCCCTCACCTCACCTCTTGAACCCCACCTCAAGTTGCCTGACCGGTTCTCAGGGGACCGGAAGACTTTTTTCTCCTTCCGGGAGAGTTGTAGGCTCTATTTTCGCTTAAAGCCCCACTCCTCTGGTTCTGAGAGACAGCGGGTGGGTATAATTATGTCCCGGCTCCAGGACGGGCCCCAAGAATGGGCCTTCTCCTTGGCTCCTGACGCCCCTGAACTTTCCTCCGTTGATCTTTTCTTTTCTGCTCTCGGGCTCATTTATGACGAGACTGACAAGACTGCCTTTGCCGAGAGTCAGCTAGTGACCTTACGTCAGGGTAAGAGACCTGTTGAGGAGTATTGTTCTGACTTTAGGAAGTGGTGCGTAGCTTCTCGGTGGAATGACCCTGCCTTAAGGTGCCAGTTTAGATTGGGTCTGTCGAACGCCCTGAAAGACCTGCTAGTTAGCTATCCCTCTTCTGACTCCCTAGATCAGGTTATGGCTTTAGCGGTACGACTTGACCGACGTCTCAGGGAACGACGACTTGAACGTGTTTATGTTTTCTCCTCTGACTCCCCCATGATGCCTCCCGAGGTTCCGTTGCTTCGTTCTTCCACGGAAGACTCGGAGGTACCTATGCAACTCGGGGCCTCTGTGTCCCCCCAAAAGCGTAGAGAGTTCCGCAGGAAGAATGGTCTCTGCTTCTACTGTGGAGATGACAAGCATCAAGTGAACAACTGTCCTAGGCATAAGAATAAGCAGCCGGAAGAACTTCCGCGCCTAAGTGACCATCGGGGAGGTCACTTGGGCGCACAGGTATTTCCTGTAAATATGAAACGTAATAAAATCTTGCTTCCCTTTCAGGTCTCTTTTGGTGGTAGGTCTGCTACTGGCAGTGCCTTCGTGGATTCAGGGTCTTCTGCTAATATTATGTCTGTGGAATTTGCTATGTCTCTAGCTATGCCATTGATTGATTTGCCTAAACCTGTCCCGGTAGTGGGTATCGACTCCACTCCTCTTGCTAATGGTTATTTTACACAGCATACCCCTGTTTTTGAACTCCTTGTGGGCTCCATGCATTTGGAGCAGTGCTCTGTACTGGTGATGCAGGGATTATCGTCCGATTTGGTTTTAGGCCTTCCCTGGTTGCAGTTGCATAATCACACTTTTAACTGGAATACTGGGGATCTTACCAAATGGGGTAATGAATGCATGACGTCATGTTTTCCTGTTAATTCTATTTCTCAACCCTGAGGAGGTGAACACTCTACCTGAGTTTGTTCAGGACTTCGCTGATGTTTTCTCTAAAGAGGCCTCCAAAGTGTTACCACCTCATAGAGAATATGATTGCGCAATTGAATTGGTACCAGGAGCTAAGCTCCTTAAGGGTAGGATATTTAATCTCTCTTGTCCCGAACGTGAAGCCATGAGAGAGTATATCCAGGAATGCCTGGCCAAGGGTTACATTCGCCCCTCTACTTCTCCGGTAGGTGCTGGCTTCTTCTTCGTAGGGAAGAAGGATGGTGGTCTTAGGCCATACATTGACTACCGTAACTTGAATAAGGTCACTGTAAGGAACCAGTATCCCCTTCCTTTGATTCCTGATCTCTTCAATCAGGTTCAGGGGGCCCAATGGTTCTCTAAGTTTGATCTACGGGGGGCTTATAACCTTATCCGCATCAAAGAGGGGGATGAGTGGAAGACTGCGTTTAACACGCCCGAAGGTCATTTCGAATACCTCGTCATGCCCTTTGGGTTGTGTAATGCTCCCGCGGTCTTCCAGAATTTCATAAATGAGGTTTTAAGAGACTACCTGGGGGTATTTCTTGTAGTGTACCTTGATGACATACTTGTGTTTTCCAAGGACTGGTCCTCCCACATTGAGCATGTCAGGAAAGTGCTCCAGGCCCTTCGGGAAAACAAATTGTTTGCTAAGACCGAAAAATGTGTGTTTGGGGTGCAGGAGATACCGTTTTTGGATCAAATCCTCACTCCTCATGAATTCCGCATGGACCCCGCCAAGGTCCAGGCTGTGGCGGAATGGGTCCAACCTGCCTCCCTGAAGGCGTTACAGTGCTTCCTGGGGTTCGCTAATTATTACAGGAGATTTATTGCTAACTTCTCGGTCATCGCTAAGCCTCTTACGGATCTCACTCGCAAAGGTGCTGATCTCCTCCACTGTCCTCCTGAGGCTGTCCAGGCTTTTGAGGTCCTTAAGAAGTGCTTTATCTCGGCCCCAGTGCTGGTTCAGCCCAACCAAATGGAGCCATTTATCGTGGAGGTTGACGCGTCCGAGGTGGGAGTGGGGGCTGTCTTGTCCCAGGGTACCAGGTCCCTCACCCATCTCCGCCCCTGTGCCTACTTCTCCAGGAAGTTTTCGCCCACTGAGAGTAACTATGATATTGGCAACCGCGAACTCTTAGCCATTAAATGGGCATTTGAAGAGTGGCGCCACTTCCTGGAGGGGGCTAGGCACCAGGTTACGGTCCTTACCGACCACAAGAATCTGGTTTTCCTAGAATCTGCCCGGAGGCTAAACCCGAGACAAGCTCGATGGGCGTTATTTTTTACCAGATTCAACTTTTTGGTCACCTATAGGGCTGGGTCTAAAAATATTAAGGCTGATGCACTGTCGCGTAGCTTCATGGCCAGCCCTCCTTCGGAGGAAGATCCTGCTTGTGTTTTGCCTTCAGGTATAATGATTTCCTCTATTGATTCTGATTTAGTCTCTGAAATTGCGGCTGATCAAGGTTTAGCTCACGGGAACCTTCCTGAGAACAAGCTGTTTGTTCCCCTGCAATTCCGGCTAAGGGTACTTAGGGAAAATCATGACTCTGCACTATCTGGCCATCCAGGCATCCTGGGTACCAAGCACCTCATTGCCAGAAACTATTAGTGGCCTGGGTTGCTCAAAGACGTTAAGGCCTACGTCGCCGCTTGTGAAGTTTGTGCTAGGTCCAAGACTCCCAGGTCCCGACCAGCGGGCTTACTATGTTCTTTGCCCGTTCCCCAGAGACCTTGGACACATATCTCCATGGATTTCATCACCGATTTGCCTCCATCTCAAGGCAAGTCGGTGGTGTGGGTTGTAGTAGACCGCTTCAGTAAGATGTGCCACTTTGTGCCCCTCAAGAAACTACCCAATGCTAAGACGTTAGCTACATTGTTTGTCAAACACATCCTGCGTCTCCATGGGGTCCCTGTCAATATTGTTTCTGACAGAGGGGTACAATTTGTTTCATTGTTTTGGAGAGCCTTCTGTAAAAAGTTGGAGATTGATCTGTCCATCTCCTCTGCCTTCCATCCTGAAACTAATGGCCAAACTGAGAGGACTAATCAGTCTCTAGAACAATATTTAAGGTGTTTTATCTCTGACTGTCAATATGATTGGGTCTCATTCATTCCCCTCGCCGAATTTTCCCTTAATAACCGGGTCAGTAACTCGTCAGGGGTCTCCCCCTTTTTCTGTAATTTTGGGTTTAATCCACGATTCTCCTCCGTTTCACCTGGTAGTTCCAACAATCCCGAGGTAGATGTCGTTCATCGGGAACTGTGCACAGTCTGGGCCCAGGTTCAGAAGAACTTAGAGGAGTCCCAGAGCATACAAAAAACTCAGGCAGATAGAAGACGTTCTGCTAACCCCTCGTTTGTGGTCGGGGATCTGGTGTGGCTATCGTCAAAGAATTTGCGCCTTAAAGTCCCGTCCAAGAAGTTTGCTCCCCGGTTTATAGGGCCATACAAGGTCATTGAAGTCCTTAACCCTGTCTCCTTCCGACTGGAGTTGCCCCCGTCTTTTCGAGTACACGACGTGTTTCATGCCTCCCTCCTTAAACGCTGCTCCCCGTCCTTGGCTCCCTCGAGGAAACCTCCGGTCCCTGTTCTCACCCCTGAGGGGGTAGAATTCGAGGTGGCCAAGATTGTGGACAGCAGGATGGTCCAAGGCTCCCTCCAGTACCTGGTCCATTGGAGGGGATACGGGCCTGAGGAGAGGACTTGGGTACCTGCCCGGGATGTTCACGCTGGGATATTGCTCAGGAGGTTCCACCTTCGTTTCCCCAAAAAACCAGGTCCACCTAAAAAGGGTCTGGTGGCCCCTCATAAAAGGGGGGGTACTGTAAAGGATCTGCCAGACACAACTTCTGTGTCGACGCCCATAGGTAATCAGTCTGCACCTGCTTCTATGTCTGTGAGACTGACTCCATCTTCCACCACCCAGGATGGCAGGCTTAGGAGTGGGAGAGCCTATCACAACCTGGCCAAATGGAGCTAGCTCCCGCCCTCTGTCTATTTATACCTGCCTTTCCTGTTCCTCCTTTGCTTGTGATTCTTCTCTGTTTGTTTCCTGGCCCTGCTGCAGCTTCTTGAACCACTGATCCTCTGCTTGTGATTGACCTTGGCTTTTCTGACCACTCTTCTGCTCTGCGTTTTTGTACCTCGCTCATCTCCTGGTTTGACTCGGCTCGTTCACCTCGCTTGTTGCTCACGGTGTTCCCGTGGGCAACTTCCCCATTTCCCTGGCTTCTTTGTACCCTTGTCTGTTTGTCTGTCGTGCACCTATTGAGTGTAGGGACCGTCGCCCAGTTGTACCCCGTCGCCTAGGGTGGGTCGTTGCAAGTAGGCAGGGACTGAGTGGCGGGTAGATTAGGGCTCACTTGTCTGTTTCCCTACCCCGACATTACACACTGACTGCGGAAACTTCACAAAGTAAATTTTGCATCTCATTTGGAAATCTCGGTAACAGAGTCTGGAGGAAGAGTGGAGAGGCATCAATCCAAGTTGCTTGCGGTCCAGTATGAAGTTTCCAGTCAGTGATGGTTTGGGGAGCCATGTCATCTGCTGGTGTTGGTCCACTGTGTTATATAAAGTCCAGAGTCAGCGCAGCGTCTAGCAGGACATTTTCCAGCACTTCATGCTTCCCTCTGCTGACAATCTTGAGGCTGGATTCACACGAGCATGTTCGGTCCGTAAAGGACGGAACGTATTTTGGCCGCAAGTCCCGGACCGAACACAGTGCAGGGAGCCGGGCTCCTAGCATCATAGTTATGTACGGCGCTAGGAGTCCCTGCCTTGCTGCGGGACAATTGTCCCGTTCTGAAAACATGATTACAGTACGGGACAGTAGTTCCACGGAGAGGCAGGGACTCCTAGCGTCGTACATAACTATGATGCTAGGAGCCCGGCTCCCTGCAGTGTGTTTGGTCCGGGACTTGCGGGCGAAATACGTTCCGTCCTATACGGACCGAACATGCTCGTGTGAATCCAGCCTTATGGAGATGCTGATTTCATTTTCCAGCAGGGCTTGGCACCTGCCCACACTGCCAAAAGTACCAATACCTGGTTTAATAACCACAGTATTACTGTGCTTGATTGGCCAGCAAACTCCCCTGACCTAAACCCCATAGAGAATCTATGGGGTATTGTCAAGAGGAAGATGAGAGGCACCAGACCCAACAATGCAGACGAGGTGAAGGCTGTCTGGACTAACAAGTTACCCTTGGGGACTTTGTATTGCTGGGGTTCCCTGTTGTTTGGCCAGCTGCCTCCCTGCTATGGCGGTGCGGCCTAGTGGGTCCACATACCCACAAACCGTGACAAACTGTTACCATAATCATCAACATTACAAGGAAAAAATGCTGGAAATAGATCACTCTGTGTGTAATGAATCTATATAATATATGAGAGACACTTGGTTCTGGTGATGAGTAGAGTGTTTCATTTTTGGAGCTGTTTTCTATGAGAAAACGGCTCCAAAAACGTCCCAAGAAATGTCCTGCACTTCTTTTGACGAGGCTGTAAATTTTACGAGCCGTCTTTTGACAGCGACGCGTAAAATGACAGGTCGTCGGCACAGTACATTGTAAAGCCCATTGAAAGTAATGGGCAGATGTTTGCCGACGTATTGGAGCCGTTTTTTCAGACGTAATTCGAGGCGTAAAATGCCTCCATTACGTCTGAAAATAGGTTGTGTGAACCCAGCCTAACAGACCTAGGAGCAGATGCAGACTGATTAACCTCGGGCGTCGACACAGAAGCTGTGTCTGGCAGATCCTTTTGGGTATGTGCATACGAGAACTGGCTTTTACGTCTGAAAAACAGACTGTTTTCAGAAGAAAACAGCTGCGTCGTTTCAGATGGAAAAGCTCCTCCTCGCATTTTGCGAGGCGTCTTTGACGGCCGATCATTTGAGCTGTTCTTCATTGAATTCAATGAAGAACGGCTCAAATTACATTTCAAAGAAGTGTCCTACACTTCTTTGGCAAGGCAGTCATTTTACGCGTCGTCGTTTGACAGCTGTCAAATGACGACGCGTAAATGACAGGTCGTCGGCACAGTACGTCGGCAAACCCATTCAAATGAATGGGCAGATGTTTGCCGACGTATTGGAGCCCTATTTTCAGACGTAAAACGAGGCATAATACGCCTCGTTTACGTTTGAAAATAGGTCGTGTGAACCCAGCCTTAGGGCAGATACAGACGGACGTTGCGTTTTTGCGCGCGCAAACAACGCAGCGTTTTGCGCGTGCAAAAACCATTTGACAGCTGCGTGTGTCATCCGTGTATGATGCGCGGCTGCGTGATTTTCGCGCAGCCGCCATCATAGAGATGAGGCTAGTCGACGCCCGTCACTGTCCAAGGTGCTGAAAGGGCTAACTCTTTCAGCACCCTCGACAGTGAATGCCGAACACAATATCGAAAAACCTGTTGAAAAAAAAGAAAAAGTTCGTACTTACCGAGAACTTCCCGGCCGTTGCCTTGGTGACGCGTCCTTGGTGACGCGCCTCTCGACATCGGGCCCCACCTCCCTGGATGACGCGCAAGTCCATGTGACCGCTGCAGCCTGTGCTTGGCCTGTGATTGGCTGGAGCTGTCACTTGGACTGAATTGTCATCCCGGGAGGTCAGACTGGAGGAAGAAGCCGGGAGTTATCGGTAAGTCAGAACTTTGTTTTTTTTTCTACAGGTTCATGTATATTGGGATCGGAAGTCACTGTCCATGGTGCTGAAACAGTTTAACTCTTTCAGCACCATGGACAGTGACTATCTCCTGACGTCGCGTACCGATAATTTTTTTGCCGGGTTCGGCCAAAACGAGTTCGGCCGAACCCGGTGAAGTTCGGTTCGCTTGTCCGGCTTCGCTCATCGCAAAGACACTCCGTTTGGATGTTCGGAAACAGAAAAGCACGTGGTGCTTTTCTGTTTACATTCATCCTTTTGACAGCTGGTGCGCTGTTTCAGTCGGTTCGCACGGAAGTGCTTCCGTGCAACCTGCGTGGTTTTCATGCACCCATTGACTTCAATGGGTGCGTGATGCGCGAAATACGCAGAGTTATTGAACCTGTCGCGCTTTTTGCGCAGCAGACAAACGCTGCGCAAAAAGCACGGACTGTCTGTACTGCCCCATAGACTTGTATTGGTCCATGCGTGCCGCGTGAAAACCACGCGGCCCGCACGGACCGAATACACGCTCGTGTGAATACCCCCTTACTCCACTACTAGCACTCTGCCCCGGGACTCCTGCTCTGCTCCTGACATCACTGTCCATATATGGACAGTGATGCCGTTTCGACGTCAGCGTCAGCACCCGGCGGCCGAGTGGGCCCCCCAAGGGTAGTGGGCCCCGGCACTCCCCTGGGTTCGCCGGGTGCTGACGCCGGCCCTGGTAAGTATGGGCTGCTTTTTTATTTGAAACCCTCCTCTCCTGCTGCCACATAAAAAGTTTAAACACGGACAATCCCTTTAACTGCTTAACACTATCCACGTATGTATGGCGGATGTGCATTCCAACAATATTGCATGTGCCACTGTGTGTGATCTGTGGTGTTACGTAGGAATGCAGGTAACACTAATACATTATCTGTAATCAGAGAGTTATCACTGTGTTATCTGTAGTGTTACATAGGACTGCAGGTGTGTGTGTATTTGTGTGTCTAAGTGCATAGATATGTATCTGTATATATTTTTGTGTGTGCATATACTACATTATCTGTACTCAGTTATCACTGTGTTATCTGTGGTGTTACATAGGACTGCAGGTAACATCTACTACATTATCTGTACTCAGTTATCACTGTTATATGTGGTGTTACATAGGACTGCAGGTAACATCTACTGCATTATCTGTACTCCGAGAGTTATCACTGTGTTATCTGTGGTGTTACATAGGACTACAGGTAACACTACTACATTATCTGTAATCAGAGAGCTATCACTGTGATATCTGTGGTGTTACATAGGACTGCAGCTAACACTACTACATTATCTGTACTCCGAGAGTTATCACTGTTATCTGTGGTGTTACATAGGACTACAGGTAACTATCTGTTCTGTGTATATATGTGCCTGCGTGGGTATATTTGGGCCTGTATGTCCATATATTTACCTATATGTATCTGTATATGACCCATTATGTGTGTGTGTGTGTGTGTGTGTGTGTGTGTGTGTGTGTGTGTGTGTGTGTGTGTGTGTGTGTGTGTGTGTGTATATATGTGTGTATATATATATATATATATATATATATATATTGTGTTTCATTTTTTGGGTTGGGTAAGGCAGCAATACAGAATCCCGCACAGGGCGCCATCCAACCTAAGGCCGGCCCTGCTCTGATATTACCATGTGTATTATCTCTAAGTGACTTCACTGAGTGCATTATTCGTGTACATTGGTGAAAGACACAAGTCAGAGTGGAGACCAAAATAATCATTAGCTCTTCATGTTCTGAACTTGTTGCTAAAGGTGGTCATGGTGGGTGGAGCCCCACTTCAGGTTTTGCTATGGGGCAACATGATTACTTGTTATGCCCCTGAACCATAACAAGTATAAGGCTAGATGTGGCATCAGTTGTTGATGTCAGTGTTAATGCACATTTCTTTCTATACAATAATATACAATATATTATTGTACCCCAAATTGGTGATATTAGAAAATACATGTTGTCCTTAAAAGAACAAGCCCTTATATGGCTACCTTGGTGGAAAAATAAAAAAATGATGGCTTACGGAATGCAGAGATGAAAACAAAGAAAAATCAATGCATACTTTGGTCCAAGGGGGTTAATCATATGTTCTGTCAAAACGGCCAGAGTGACACTTGAATATTGACCTTTGTCATACATCTCTACACAATAAAAAAAAAGTCTCAAATTTTTTTAAATAAGCAATTTTGCATCGATCTCTTAGTACAAAATGATCTATATAGTACCCTGATCTTGTTGTTTGACCTGTTACTAATAGCTACGACCTAGGCTCGAGCATGCGGGTTGAGTGAATCTTTAAAACGTCATGCAGGAGATGCTGTGGATGACGATAACTGTTTAGGTCACGATACTCTCTGCTCCCAACCGATGAGTGAGCAGAGAACCTCGTGAACATGCAAACAGACTGATCTGTGCAGTGGGGTATGATGGTAAATGTAGGAGATCAGGTCACATAGTAACAGTGGCGGCGCCATAATATTTGATGAAGAAACGACAACGTTGCTGGAGCTGTTGGAAGGCAAAATAAGCTAAAGGGGAATCGAAGAACAGACACACATGTTGCAATTGAGATCTTACAGGTGCGTAATTACTTAGTTGCTCTATTGATACTTTTGCTGAAAAGTGTATTTCCATCCTATAATGTTATGGCATAACATTATGATCGTGGGGATCCAACCTCGAAGATCTCTGCTAATCCAGAGAAATACATTTTCGTCCGGCAACACAGCCCCATTCATTTCCAGGGAGAAACCGTGAACATGCTGCAGCACCTACATTCTCAGCATTCCTGGCAGTTGACCACTACCGATCAGGAGGTAATTGCATATAGCAATGATAGCCATCACTTTTAATAGTGTAAAAAATAATTTCTAGCAGGCCATAAAAGGGAAAATTCTATGTGTAAAATCTTTCCAACTGTTGCAATCAGGGCAGTACTGCTGTTACTCCGGTCAGGGGCCGGGCAACATGGATGAAAAGGGGCCTGTCCGCTACTTTAAACACTTCATTGAGGGCCCCAGCGTTGGTTACTTGGAGAAAGGATGGACTCTGCAACGTAACAGGCCGTTCTTTACTCTGAAGTAACTTACGCTGGGGCCCTGAGAGGAAGATGCTGCATGAGCTGGATACAGAACTCTGTGTTCACGTGTGGAGGGAGCCGCCCACCAGACAGGGAGGACGGAGGAAGAGCTGGAGAGGGGCAGTGCCACACAGCTCCCCCCCCCCCCTCCTGCCTGCAACTTGTAACTGCTGAGGAAGATTCCTCCACGACAGGTAAGAGGGAACTATAATGTTATGAGTGGGGTATTCTTTACAAATCGTTTTTGTGGGGGAGGGGGGACTGCAAACGCTATATGTGGGGGAAGGAATTTTGTGTAAAACGTTTTTGTGGGGGAGCGGTACCAAACTGTAAATGCTAAATGTGGGGAAGGGGATTTTGCATAAACCGTTTATGTGGGGGAAGGGGACCTAACTGTAAATGATATATGTGGGGGAGGGGATTTTGTGTAAAACTTTTTCTGGGGGAGGGTGGGACTTGGCTGTGAATGCTATGTGTGGGGGAAGGGATTCATTATGAATTTTTCTTGGGGAGGGGGAACTTAACTGTTCACATGGAGCGGATACGCTGCTTAAAAGCACTCAGCATATCCGCCCTGTGCGCCGCAAGGAATTCTGGCCGAAAATCCACACCAAACTGTGGTGCAGTTTTTCGCCCGGAATATCCGCTGCAGAAACTGCAGCATTTAGCCGGCCTGCCAGCAGTCACATGGGATGAAACGTCATCCCAGGAGGCCGCGCTGGAGGGAGGAAGAAACCCAGACTCCTGTGTAACTATAATATTATTTTATTTTTTATGAGTTGCATTTTTTTAAACTTCAATGGAGAAAACCCGCAACAAATAAGCAGTGATTCCGCAAATACAATTGACATGCTGCGGGATAAAATTCTGCACCGCAAGTCAATTTCTAAGCGTTATTTTCGATCAGTATTTCCAAGGCATGTGGATGACATTCTGCTGCTACTGTTTTTGCTGCACATTTCTTGCAACGAATTCCATTGCGGAAAAACTACAGTATTTACGCTACGTGTGAACTAACCCGAAGGCCTAATTCACACGACCGTGTTCGGTCCGTGATATATGGACCGCATGTCGGCCGCATTTACCGGACCGAACACAGTGCAGGGAGCCGGGCTCCTAGCATCATAGTTATGTACGATGCCAGGAGTCCCTGCCTCCCTTGTCCCTTGCTGAAAACATGATTACAGCACAGGACAGTTTTCCCACAGCGAGGCAGAGACTCCTGGCATAGTACATAACTATGATGCTAGGAGCCCGGCTCCCAGCACTGTGTTCGGCCTGGGAAAAGCGGCCGACATAATAGGGGATTCTGTTTAAAGGTAATGTGTCGCTAGAAATTTTTTTTTATTTTTTTTAGTTAAACAGTTAGTGTATAAGTGATTAAACATTGTTCTAATTTTTTTTTATTTTTTCACGAGTCAGGAAATATTATAAATTAGATTCTAATTTATAACATTTCCCAGTGCTGGTCACTAGATGGAGCAATTACCAAAATTGCAGCATTGGTATGTGGTAAAGCAACCACATTGCTTTATGCTGCAAAATTTGAGAATACACACTCGCTCTAGTAAAGCTCACAGAATCCCCCCTCCTTTATCCTGGCTAGTGCCAGGAGAAAGGAGGGGATTGAACGGTCAAACCTCCTACACTGTGTGTCGCCATTTTTTGGGCTAACACACAGTGTAGTAGGTTTACAGTGTAGTAATCTTACTGTCCGGCCGCGGCTTCCGTTCCACAAGAAAATGGCGCCAGACGTCGCTCGGCCGAAGACCTTCAATTTGGACTGTGTGGGAGTCCCACACAGACGGCGTACAGCATAGTGGATGGAACGGGCCCCATTCGCATTCACTATGGGGCTGTATGTGCCGTATTCCATGTCTGTATGTGTCGTTAATCGACACATACAGAGATGGAAAAAAAAATGGCAGCCCCCATAGACAAGAAAAAGTTAAAAAATAAAAAAAAGTTAAACACAAACACACAAATAAATAAAAATTGTTTTAATAAAACACTAAAAGCAAATTGATATAAAAAAAAAAAAAATCGCGACACTCGTCCTTTAAAGGCAATGTAAACCTTTGAAAACTTTTTTAAAAAAATGTCTATGAGTGTGTTTGGTGCAACTGTGCAATTACATTTTATTAAAAATTATTTTTACTATTTGAGATACAGCTGCTTTATATCCTGTATACAGAGCAGCTGTATCTAGTTCTGAGACCTGAATTCATCAGGTCAGTGGGACTGACATGTTCAGTGACAGCGGTCGGATCAAGCTGTTATCGGTCTCATCTTTGTTTATAATTTAGATGTGATCAGTAAGGCCGGGTTCTCACGTAGCTAAACGATGCAGAATTTCCGCAACGGAATTCTTTGTGGAAATTCTGCAGCATTTAAACGTAGCATAAACGTTAATAAATTGACCTTCGGTGCGCAATTTAAATCATGTCCTTCTACCTGCAGTCCGGCCTCCAGGGAAAATGTTGCATCCCATGTGACCGCTGCAGCAAATCACAAGCTGCAGCGTCACATGGCCTGCAACGACATCCAGGGAGGCCGGAGCGGACGTCAGAGGAGGGGGTAAGTATAAGCTTTTTTTGCACAGAGGAATTACCGACCGACAAAGCCGCACCACCCTGCGGGTTCCAGGTCGGACACGCTGCATGATTTTTATGCAGCATAACCGACCCGTGGGAACCCGGCCTAAGTGTAAGGCCACACGGAGCGGCCGTGACACGGTCGCAACGCGGCCAATAACCGCGCTGGCACTATGTAGGAGCGGCTGTTAAATACCTCGTTAAGGAGAATTCCAGTTACATGCGCATGTGCACTGCCGCTCCATTCATTCTCTATGGGAGCGCCGGAGATAGCCGAGTGCAGTGTTCGGCTTTTTCCAGCGCTGCCATAGAGAACGAATAGGGGGTAAGTTGTTGTAATTTGCAAAATCGTGCGGCCATAAAGGGTGTATTAATTCATGGCCGCATGATTTTGCAGATAAAGGGGCGGTTTACCCACGTTAACTGAATTAACTGAATTCATCCACGTGAATTGGATGAATGTAGAGATGGTCCAAGCTAAATTAAATAAAATAAATGTACACAAGGCCCCGGGACCAGATGGGTTACACCCTAGAGTTCTTAAAGAGCTTAGTTCAGTTATTTCTGTCCCCCTTTTCATAATATTCAGAGAATCTCTAGTGACTGGTATAGTGCCAAGGGACTGGCGCAGGGCAAATGTGGTGCCTATTTTCAAAAAGGGCTCTAGGTCTTCCCCAGGTAATTATAGACCAGTAAGCTTAACATCCATCGTGGGGAAAATGTTTGAGGGGCTATTGAGGGACTATATACAGGATTATGTGACAATAAATAGCATTATAAGTGACAGCCAGCACGGTTTTACTAAGGACAGAAGTTGTCAAACTAACCTAATCTGTTTTTATGAAGAGGTGAGCAGAAGTCTAGACAGAGGGGCCGCTGTGGATTTAGTGTTTTTGGACTTTGCAAAGGCATTTGACACTGTCCCCCATAGACGCCTAATGGGTAAATTAAGGACTATAGGTTTAGAAAATATAGTTTGTAATTGGATTGAGAATTGGCTCAAGGACCGTATCCAGAGAGTTGTGATCAATGATTCCTACTCTGAATGGTCCCCGGTAATAAGTGGTGTACCCCAGGGTTCAGTGCTGGGACCACTATTATTCAACTTATTTATTAATGATATAGAGGAAGGGATTAATAGCACTATTTCTATTTTTGCAGATGACACCAAGCTATGTAATATAGTTCAGTCTATGGAAGATGTTCATGAATTACAGGCAGATTTAAACAAACTAAGTGTTTGGGCGTCCACTTGGCAGATGAAGTTTAATGTAGATAAATGTAAAGTTATGCATCTGGGTACCAACAACCTGCATGCATCATATGTCCTAGGGGGAGCTACACTGGCGGAATCACTTGTTGAGAAGGATCTGGGTGTACTTGTAAATTATAAACTCAATAACAGCATGCAGTGTCAATCAGCTGCTTCAAAGGCCAGCAGGATATTGTGGTGTATTAAAAGAGGCATGGACTCGCGGGACAGGGATGTAATATTACCACTTTACAAAGCATTAGTGAGGCCTCATCTAGAATATGCAGTCCAGTTCTGGGCTCCAGTTCATAGAAAGGATGCCCTGGAGTTGGAAAAAATACAAAGAAGAGCAACGAAGCTAATTAGGGGCATGGAGAATTTAAGTTATGAGGAAAGATTGAAAGAATTAAACCTATTTAGCCTTGAAAAAAGACGACTAAGGGGGGACATGATTAACTTATATAAATATATTAATAGCACATACAAAAAATATGGTGAAATCCTGTTCCTTGTAAAACCCCCTCAAAAAACAAGGGGGCACTCCCTCCGTCTGGAGAAAAAAAGGTTCAAGCTGCAGAGGCGACAAGGCTTCTTTACAGTGAGAACTGTGAATCTATGGAATAGTCTACCGCAGGAGCTGGTCACAGCAGGGACAGTAGATGGCTTTAAAAAAGGGTTAGATAATTTCCTAGAACAAAAAAATATTAGCTCCTATGTGTAGAAATTTTTCCTTCCCTTTTCCCTTCCCTTGGTTGAACTTGATGGACATGTGTCTTTTTTCAGCCGTACTAACTATGTAACTATGTAACATGCGGCCACTAACAGGCTGTTTGACAGCCGCACCGAACATGGTGCCGGCTCGGTTGTTAGCCGCATTGCGACCGTGTCAGGGCCGCTCTGTGTGGCCTTACCCTTAGGTTATGTTCACACGGAGTAATTCGCCCATTTCCCTTGAAAACAGCTCCGTATTTTCAGACGGTTTTTATTTTGTGTGTGCACATACCCTTACAGCTCGATCCTGCGTATCAGAGACACGCAGGATCCGCTGTCACTGAACCCGCCAGTCCCGCTGACCTGAAGGATACAGGTTTGAGCGCACTATACAGCTGCTCTGTATGCAAGATATATAAAGCAGTTGTATCTCAAAATGTAAAAATTATTTTGAATAAAATGTAAATTGCGAAGTTGCACAAAACACACTGAGGCCTGATTTACACGAGCGTGTGCAAAAAACGCTGCGTTTTGCGCGCGTTGGTATTGCGTAGGCACTGCGTATACACAGCGTTGTTGCGTTTTAAACGCGCGCACGACTAGCGTTTGCATCGCGCGTAAAAAACGCAGAGGGGATTACTGGGACGCCAGCCTACAAATAGGCCAGCTGGCCCAACCCCTGCTTGCTGGGAGAAGCCTGTTTCGAACCTTATTTCCGCCTCTGCAGAAACCACAGTGTGTGTTTCTCCCTTCACGTTGGAATCGCCTTGACACGCCACAATTATGCCTTCGCCATCGCTGTCGCGTGTGCTTCTTCTCTGGATGATCTCACGTCGGTTTGGGGAGCGCCGACACATGCTGCAGCACCAGACGCCTGTAAGAAGTCGCATTTGGGTTCATCCACTTGTGGCCCAACGTACAATAAAAGGCCATTTCCATACCCTGTATGAGGACTTACACCGGCATCCAGAAAAATTTAGAGCCTTCTGCCGCATGTCTGTGGCCACATTTGACCTTCTGCTTGAGCAAACGCGCTCTGGTCTCACCTACCAGAATACCAACATGAGACGCTGCATTTCGGCCGAGGAACGGCTGCTTGTGACCTTGAGGTATGTGTGCAGCTGCTATTACTTAGTCCATGACGCTGTCTGCTTCACCAGCCCCCCCTAACATGTGTTCTGCCTTTCTTTTTCTTTCTCGTTGTTTTCTAGATTTCTGGCCACAGGCAATAGTTATCATTCGTTGCATTTTGAATTTCTTTTGGGAGTGACCACCATTTCGTTCATTGTCACATCCACCTGTGTCGTGTTGTGGCAGAGGTTAAAGAGCACGGTCATGCCTCAGCCCACGACAGAACAGTGGCTAAGTATTTCAGAGGGATTTCTTAGAGCTACTGAATTTCCAAATTGCATTGGTGCCCTAGACGGCAAACACATTCGTGTGAGAAAGCCCCCACGCAGTGGCTCGCAATACTATAACTACAAGCAGTATTTTTCGATGGTATTGTTAGCCTTGGCGGACACCAATTATTGTTTCACTATTGTTGACATTGGCTCGTATGGAAGCTCGGCAGATGCACGCATATTCCGTTCATCAAGAATGGGGAAGCGTCTCGTGAATAATCGACTGGCGGTGCCGGAACCTTCCATCCTCCCGGGCTCCAGCGGCCCCCCAATCCCGTATGTCATCGTGGCGGATGAGGGGTTTGCACTCACAAGGCAAGTCATGCGTCCCTTTGCAAGAAGGTGTTTGGATGACCGTCGGCGCATGTTCAATCTCCGCCTTGGCCGTGCTCGGTGATTTGTGGAATGTGCCTTTGGCATAATGTCGAACAGGTGGCGTGTTTTTCTGTCAACAATGCAATTGTCCATGCAGAATGTCACACGTGTTATAGAAGCGTGTGTCGTTCTGCATAACTTCTGCCGCATTAATGATGCTACCTTTGATGCAGAATATATCCTAACACATGCAGGCACCAGTGACATTGGCCCTGTGATTCCTCTCAGCCGATCTGTCTCTTCCGGCCTTCGAGTGTGGGATACTTTGGCGGCATATTTTGAGTGCCCATCTGGAACCGCACCGTGGGGGGTTGATGACCTTTGAAGGGGTGTCTGTTGTTTGGCGGCTTCACTACACACGTCACATGTGACCAGTTATTTCGTGTTTATTTGGGGTTGGTGTTGGGTTAGGGACTCGCAAAACATGAGGACCCTTGACGCGGGTTGCGAGCTTACATCTGTCGGGGTTTGAGCAGGACTTTAGACAGTTGGCGACTTACTTTCCCGAGATATCATGTTGTGCGGCCTAAAGTTCGGAAAGTCCAATTGCAAGTGTACTTAGGTTGCTTCGGGGCCCATGGCAGCACCTAAATGTTGCCACTGCTTGCAATCCATGTCAAACCCCGAGAGATTAACTAAAACCTCATATCACGTGTGTATGCATTGGACCAAAAGGCCCGAAGTGTGTGAGTGTAGGCAAAGGAAATGTGTGTCAAACCTTGTGTTGTGTGGTATCAATGAATAACAACACGAAAGCCAACCATAAACCATGACATTTTTTAATGCTGTGTTTGGGCACAACACAAACTTTTTTCTACCAAAGAAAAACACCAACATGGTGTATATTAATACACATCCAACAAATGATACCGAAATAAACGTTGGCAGGCCTGCACCACACACAACTGTGGCGTCCTAAACTCTTGGCACCAACACACTCATAGGTGTTGGTATTGTTGTCCCGGGGAGGCATACGCCTGCATTTCAGCACCACTATGCTGGACCAGGAGCTGGCTAGGTTGTTCCTCGCCAGCATAGTGGTGCTGATGTTGGGGGTGGAATGTTGGGCCAGGGAAGTGGGGAGCCATAGGGCGCATGTACGGATGCGGGCGTGGCATCTGTGGGACAGGGTGGAATGGGGCAGGCACCTGGGGCGTGGTAGCCGGCATGTATGAACTGCGCCATTGCTCTATGGCCGTGAAGCAGATGTTAGGATTGTGGGGCGGTCTGGAAGCGTCGATCAATGTGACTATCAACGCCTGCAGACGGCCCATACGGTCCATGGGCACCAGCCGTAGGAGGGGCACTATGCTTCGGCCAAAAGCGTCATTCCCGTCCTCTTCAGCGGCTCGCCTTAGATACTCGAGGACACGAGTATCTACCTGGGCAGCTGTGGAGGGCTGTGGAGCACGGACACTGCGATTGCGGGCACGCACGGGGCGCTCCTCTGTTGGAGAGGCGACGGCCCCTGCAGACGGGCCAGGTGCCGGCTCCTGGGGTGTCGGCTCTGGGCTGGGCGGCAGGACATTGGGAGCAGGAGGTTCTTGCTGAGACTCGCCGACGTCAGTCTCCTCGGCGGTGTCCTCCAAATTGTCGGTGGTTCTACAAGGAGAAAAAAACGTAAGAATAGAATATTGAACAATGCCCACACCAACACGTTGGCAAACAGGACATGGGCAAACACACATTAGACACATGCAAAGGCATAAACTCTTACTTGCGCATCTCCATGATGGTCTTCAAGAACATCAGCTGCTTTGTGTAGATATAGGGGCGTTTGCGAGAAGCGCCATCTCCGCTGCGTCCCCTGTCACCCATCTCTCTGCGAAATTGATCACGGCAGCTCCGCCACCGTGTTTTGATATCTTGGACTGTTGGATTTAACAAACACATAACACGCCATCAGAACTATCACCTCTCACTTCTAACTGAAGGGCCCTGCAGTGCCAATGACATGGGACACGGTGATGCGCCTGCTCCACCAAAGTTCCTCGTGCTAATGCGCGGAATACACATACAGGGCCCCAGGTCTTCTATAGGGATGACAGGCATTGACAGAAAATGCGTGGTACTCACCCAACCGAGTGCGGTCCCGGGTTTGGCCACTCTCCCACTCCTGCTCAAAAAGGTTCTGGGCGACGACCTCCCAGGCGTCCTCCTTGACCGTCCTGTTGTGGTACTCCTCTGAGCGCGTGTCCCAGATTGCAGGATGGTCCTGGACAAAGAGGATGAGGTGCTCTACGTCCATCCCGCGCGGCATGGCAGTAGATTAGTTCACAAACAGCAAGCAACCTTGACAGAGTCTCCAGGCACTGACTAGGCTTGCCCCCTCGCACTGGAAACGCAGGCACTTCCTGGTTTGGGTTTGCTTTGTCTAGCTTTATAGACTCTTTTGCATGGACATAACAGCTCTTGCGTGATTTTCGCGCATGCAACGCAGGAGCGTCCGTGTGGCATGCGTTGTTTTCACGCATCCATTGACTTCAATGGGTGCGTGTTGCGCGAAAAACGCACGATTATAGAACATGTCGTGAGTTTTACGCAACGCACTCACGCATCGTCTACACTGCCCCATAGACTAATATAGGTGCGTACGACACGCGTGAAAAGCATGCGCGTATATTACGCTCGTGTAAATGAGGCCTGATAGACATTTTTATTTAAAAAAAAAAAGTTTTCAAAAGGTGTAGCGTCTGTAGCCTTTAAATAATTTTTGTGGGGAGGGGGGATTTGACTGTAAATGCCGTGTGTTGGAACTTATTTAGCATATACTCACAGGTTACGGTCATATTGTGTTTTTGGTTTTTTTGCTGAGATATTCGCAAAACCCAGGCAAATGACATGGTTGTAAAGCAATTTTACAAAAACTGTTGCAAAAAACGTGATTTGACCTCGATGTGTGAAGAGACACTTGTAGTTCATTTGTGTAGGGTAGTGGGGCGTTTATGCCCTCCTACCATACACAAATGAAGTTTAGTTATAGTTTTTGTGCGGGGGAGGGTATATTCACATGTAGCGTTTGAGGTGCAGTTAAATAAAAATGCATCAAAACCGCGCAGTCAACTGCGCTATTGATTCCGTCAAAACAACGGAAACCTTATAGAACAGAGACAAACAGAAACCATTTGCAACTGATACGTTACCATTGAAATCAATGGTAATGCAAATGGAAAGCTATGGTTTCCGTTTGTTTCCATTCATGGGTTCCCCTGACAGAATAGTCAGACGGAACCCGTGAATGGAGTCCCGACGCAGATGTGAACGAAGCCTAACATATATGGACATAAGGATCAGCCCCAGAGTCCCTGGGCAGAGCGCTAGTAGAAGACATTTCTGGGGACTCCACCCTGGAAAAGCTCCACTCCCAAGGCGACATATCCCACTATATGCCTAATGCCTTATTCACACGACAGGGTCCCGCCCGAGCCTGAGTGTCGGCCGATAAAATCGCCCGTTTTTCCCAGCCGGTTTGCATTTGTTTTGCATCCGTTCCAGGCCGGGCATATCTGGACAGTGACATCAGGGGTAACTCCTGAAGGGGAATCCCCATGTGTTCGGGGATTCCGCTTCAGGAGTTTCCCCTGATGTCACTGCCCAGATATGGACAGACATCAAGCGCTCTGTCCAGGAGCGGAATCCCCGAACACACGGGGATTCCGCTCCTTCAGGGAGCTAAAGTGGGGCTCGCACATAGCAGAGCAGGGAGATACCTCCCAGCTCTGCTATAGTGGCGTCGCTACAATAGTAGCAGCCGCAGCAGCTGCTAGCGGCGCCATCGAAGGTGTCGCCGGGCCAGGGCGCTTTTAAAACAAGCAGGGGAAGGGAGGCAGCGCAGTGCTCCCTTCCACCTGCTGTACACCCCGGCCCTGCCACACAGTGCATAAACTTACCTTCAGCATAGCCATTCGTCCGAATGGCATCAACTCCTCCTCCTCCTCACATGCACTCTGCGCTGTGAGGAGGGAGCGAGCGACGGAATACATGGCCATCACTCGGGACACATTCCGGTGATAGCCGTGTATTACCCAGCCCCATAGACTTCTATGGGAGCCGGGTGGCCGGGTAAACGGCCGAAAATAGGACATGTCCCAGACGGCCAGGTTTCCCGGGCCGTCAAAAAATCGGTCGTGTGAATAGCCCCATTAGGGGCCTATTGTTCCTACTGCAGCCGGGTGACGGCCGTTTTATGAACGGCCGTCACCCGGCCGGGAAACCCTGTCGTGTGAATAAGGGCTTACAGTGGTATACGTTTTGGCTAAATGGAACAAAATCCAGGGCATTAACTGGTCACTGCCTGCTCCATGGTTTCGTTCACTGTAATTGACATCAGCACCAAAATCGGTTAACGCTTATAATGTACAAACATGAGCACGACACTTTCTATTGTCCACCCCTGGTAATGGAGGGGGCCCAGAAATCTTGACTGTATAAGGCCCAGAAATTCCTGATGGCGGCCCTGGTTGCAAGTATCATTCATAACGACGGAGACTACAATGGATTGACCATACACAACCAGATGATGTCAAAATTAATCCTTATATCTGAATTCAGCACCACCTGTGTTTGCTTAGCTTAGCAGGAGTGTTGGTAGTCTCCTTCCAGACTCGTATTCCTAGCTGTGTAATAATTCTCAGCTAGTATGCCGGGAAATTTGTAGCCAAAACGGTGATGAGAAAAACTAAAGCCAAGTCCCCAGTTAGATCCTATTCCTCCACACCGAATTGCGGCATTTTATATTATATATATATATATATATATATATATATATGAATCACATAAACACAACAAAAGTTTGAACAGCACATTCCAACAAAATGATACAAAACATGTATGCAGGTGCAAGAACACCTGTGAATGCAAATATACAGCAGAAAAAGAAATGGCGACAGCACACTGCGAACACTTTTGTTGTGTTTATGTAATTCATATATGTGGGGTTAGTGACCGCCTCCATTTTTGTTCTTGCACTCCTCCCATTCTGCCCTGGGTGATTTTAATTAGTTTAATGCTGGTTCCTACCATCCCCAGGTATATATGTAGGCTTAGTCCCAGTTCTGGGTGTATGTGCAGCGTAGGTTCCCACCTTACAGAGGTCGCTAGTCGTGGCAGGTGGGCAAACACTTTCTGATCAAAATGTGCACTAAGAACCTCCCTATTGTGAGTAGATTTAGCAGTAATGCATATTTATTTATATTTAGTGGCTTAGGTGGCATTAGTGTTCGCAGTGTGCTGTCACCATTTCTTTTTCTGATATATATATATAGTGAAGGAAATAAGCATTTGATCCCTTGCTGATTTTGTAAGTTTGCCCACTGTCAAAGACATGAACAGTCTAGAATTTTTAGGCTAGGTTAATTTTACCAGTGAGAGATAGATTATATTTTTAAAAAAACAGAAAATCACATTGTCACAATTATATATATTTATTTGCATTGTGCACAGAGAAATAAGTATTTGATCCCCTACCAACCATTAAGAGTTCAGCCTCCTCCAGACCAGTTACACGCTCCAAATCAACTTGGTGCCTGCATTAAAGACAGCTGTCTTAAATGGTCACCTGTATAAAAGACTCCTGTCCACAGACTCAATCAGTCTGACTCTAACCTCTACAACATGGGCAAGACCAAAGAGCTTTCTAAGGATGTCAGGGACAAGATCATAGACCTCCACAAGGCTGGAATGGGCTACAAAACCATAAGTAAGACGCTGGGTGAGAAGGAGACAACTGTTGGTGCAATAGTAAGAAAATGGAAGACACACAAAATGACTGTCAATCGACATCGATCTGGGGCTCCATGCAAAATCTCACCTCGTGGTGTATCCTTGATCCTGAGGAAGGTGAGAGCTCAGCCGAAAACTACACGGGGGGAACTTGTTAATGATCTCAAGGCAGCTGGGACCACAGTCACCAAGAAAACCATTGGTAACACATTACGCCGTAATGGATTAAAATCCTGCAGTGCTCGCAAGGTCCCCCTGCTCAAGAAGGCACATGTACAGGCCCGTCTGAAGTTTGCAAATGAACATCTGGATGATTCTGAGAGTGATTGGGAGAAGGTGCTGTGGTCAGATGAGACTAAAATTTAGCTCTTTGGCATTAACTCAACTCGCCGTGTTTGGAGGAAGAGAAATGCTGCCTATGACCCAAAGAACACCGTCCCCACTGTCAAGCATGGAGGTGGAAACATTATGTTTTGGGGGTGTTTCTCTGCTAAGGGCAGAGGACTACTTCACCGCATAAATGGGAGAATGGATGGAGCCATGTACCGTCAAATCCTGAGTGACAACCTCCTTCCCTCCACCAGGACATTAAAAATGGCTCGTGGCTGGGTCTTCCAGCACAACAATGACCCGAAACATACAGCCAAGGCAACAAATGAGTGGCTCAAAAAGAAGCACATTAAGGTCATGGAGTGGCCTAGCCAGTCTCCAGCCCTTAATCCCATCGAAAACTTATGGAGGGAGCTGAAGATCCGAGTTGCCAAGCGACAGCCTCGAAATCTTAATGATTTACAGATGATCTGCAAAGAGTGGGCCAAAATTCCATCTAACATGTGTGCAAACCTCATCATCAACTACAAAAAAACGTCTGACTGCTGTGCTTGCCAACAAGGGTTTTGCCACCAAGTATTAAGTCTTGTTTGCCAAAAGGATCAAATACTTATTTCTCTGTTCACAATGCAAATAAATATATATAATTGTGACAATGTGATTTTCTGTTTTTTTTTTTTTATATATAATTTATCTCTCACTGGTAAAATTAACCTAGCCTAAAAATTCTAGACTGTTCATGTCTTTGACAGTGGGCAAACTTACAAAATCAACAAGGGATCAAATACTTATTTCCTTCACTGTATATATTATATAATGAGAGAGGTTCAGATGTGTACCAAAACGTTGCTCACTTTTTGGTGATTCAACCAACATTTTTCTTCAATCCTGGAGTCCTGATGCGGTTACCTTTCCTACGGTTTCTTCTATTCATTCAAGTCGAGGAGTTGATTCATCCTTTGCGGTAACGTGCACATGGCCTGATTTAGAGTGTTTTTAGGTGTGCAGTGTTTATCATTTTGGTGGACTTTGTATATATACACATATTTACTTAGGGTTACTTAGCAAATATCAGCACTCGGGAGCTGTAGCTATTTTGCTCCCTGTGTGGTGCTGGACTGAAATTGTTGGCAATGTGCAGCAACACACACTGCCAGCATTTGTACTGAACATGTGTGACTCAAACTAATCTCAACAATAGAATACTTTAACACGGATATAATACAGGTGCACTACTGCGCCCATATTATGACTGCAAATCTTAGTGAGACTGAAGGTTTTATGACCTAAATTAAATCCCTATGATGCTGCTAGTTTCGGTCATGAGGCCGGGATTAAGTTGTAGGTTGTCAGGACGTAGCCATAGGCGAAACGTGCGTCGAGGGGTACTTTGTAATGTACTCCCCTGCTCTATCCCAGACTTCCTTCATGGCCAATGGAATGTTGCTAGTTTTCGCTATAGCCATAGGTTTTTTACTTCTCTTTCTTCTACCTGTGCTCAGCTCAGTACGTGTATTGTACCATTTATACGTATCTAACATATAGTACTCTTTCTTTTTATGGGCTATTTACTATGACCTGGCATCACAGTCTGGCTGCATGCTTAATAGAATATAGGTATAATTTTGTGTGGAACTAGTTAGTCCTCCGATATTTCCAAACAACGTATATTTGCAAACAACCAGACCCCGTACACCGCTATGCACGCGACGCGCGTTTCGCCGAGGTTTCGCCAGGGAGTCTGGTCTGGCCCTTCTCTGGCACGGTTATTTCCCTATTGCACTATGTATGTATTTTCCATTCAGGGCTAACTATATGTACCTAATTATTACACTGTGCATTTGTACCCGTGTACCATGAGACTTGGTTACTATCCCAATTGTCTGTATTTACTGTGACTTACCTCTGTTAGGATGCATAAACAAATTATATCACTGTATGCCCGGTCACGGCTGTAGGGGATGTGAAATCACTAGGCCGCTCCTCCGTAGTAGAAAAGCAGCTGGCCAAACAACAGTCAATAACAGTCTCTCGGATATGAGTACCTGGGTAGATGATCAGGCAGATACTCAGAGTAGCAGACACATGGTGAAGGAGGCACAGATGATGCTTGGCGTAGCAGATGACACCGGACATGGCAGATAGCAACAGACGTGGCAGATGGCAACAGACGTGGGAGATGAGGCACACACGACTCCAACAGTAGGCTTATGTTCAGGAACAAACACAGCAACAGGATACAGGAAGCAGGATACGGGAACACTGGGAACAGGATACAACTAAGGGACCATTTTCATAAACAAACAGAGGAATAAAAACAACACTCAGGCAAGAAGAAGAGGGGCAGAGCCCTTTATAAAGTCGAGTGTCACTGGGTTGATTAGGAAACTTTACACAGGTGCGCTCGCTGGCCCTTTAAGGCCAGGAGTGAGAGTGCACCCTACGGGACACAGGAGAGCGCTGCAGCCGTGTGTGTCGGCGTCTCTGGGAGGGAGACATGAAGATACAGTCCTGGGATCGGGCTGCCGGCAAGTGGCACGTGTCAGTGGTAGGCGATTGCGGGCATAACATGCCCTATATGAAAGCCCTTGACACAGTCTCTATACCCATTTCACCCACCGTGCCTTTTTTTTCCTCCCTCTTTTTGTGAAGGTTGTACGCTCCATTTGACCTTTTTATTTCATTTGATTATGCTTTGTAATAAAGTCTATTTTTAATCTTCATGCCAAAAGGTTGTGTTGTCCCTCATTAGGTTTTCTTCTTTTTTTTTTATAATACAGCAACGTTTTGACCTGTAAAACATTTAGGGTCTTTCTCAAGTCTGACACTAGATGTTTTACGGGTCCAAACATTGCTGTGGTCCGAATTGGAATAAAGATGTTGTAGATGATCAGCTAGGGTTTGTCAGGACAGCTTGAGACTATCTCGTATACTGGGACTTGTGCTGCTCTACTCACTTTTTCTTTTTGAAGTCATAGCAGTGGCAACCGCTGCCACAGACTATAGTGGAATCTTTTATACAAAAACGTCATGAACTGGGGTCAAGAGAGTTCACAACTAATCCGTTAAGGGCCATTCATACCTGCGTTGGAGGCTCAGTTAGGGGCCTCCGTCGCAGATCAGGCCAAGATCAACTAAAAAACAATACCGCAGAAACCACATGTACGTAAAAGCATGGACACCCCATCGGCCGCGGGTGTTCCGTCGGCCACTGGTTGTGTTCGTGGTGCAACGGAAACGGCGCTTCCTGTTATTTCCTTGTTCTGCTCCTCCTTTAACGTATATGTCATGAAAAGCTATTAAAAACTCCCAAATTATAAAAACGTAAACGGCAATATAAAAACTTTTTTTGCGAGATCCTGTGGGGAAGAACAGCCTAGATTACTACGCTATTCCATACCTCTAAAAAGGGTATACTGACGTGTGGAGCCCTTTAGCGTCTCTGCTAATTGAGCCCTTTAGCGGCTACACCAGGAGCTTTCCCGACATACACACTAAACATAGTAAATTAACGTGGTGTGAAGGGGGCTTAACTCTATTATGTATCGTTTTCTTGAATTTTCCTGAATTTTCAGAATTTTTTTTATTTTTGTGTAATTAAAAGTTCTGTAATTTTTCTGCAATTTTCCTTGCAATGGCTTCCTGGTTGGCAAGGTACGGAAGCCCATTAGGTCCTGCCCAAATAACACCTTATGACTCTCAAAACGCAATGATGCAAAATGACGGCCCAGACTAATTTTTTAGGCCCAGTAGTTTTCCACTAAAAAACCCACATCATAATTTGCAAGACCCCACAGGAGGACACCGCAGATAATTTGTACAATACCCCAAAAACCCGGCCTGTGCATGATTGGTTCAAAGCGTACCCCAATAATTCATGGATTATTAATTTTATTATTCATTCCACCCCATTATTACATCATCTTATTATGCCCCGATGTACTCCGCCTAGCTTACATATACCCTGATGTACTCCGCCCAGCTTACATATACCCTGATTTACTCCGCCCAGATTACATATACCCTGATGTACTCCGCCCAGCCTACATATACCCTGATGTACTCCGCCCAGCCTACATATACCCTGATGTACTCTGCACAGCTTACATATACCCTGATGTACTCCGCACAGCTTACATATACCCTGATGTACTCCGCACAGCTTACATATACCCTGATGTACTCCGCACAGCTTACATATACCCTGATGTACTCCGCACAGCTTACATATACCCTGATGTACTCCGCCCAGCTTACATATACCCTGATACACTCCGCACAGCTTACATATATCCTGATGTACCCGCACATATTACATATACCCTGATGTACTCCTCACAGCTTACATATACCCTGATGTACTCCGGACAGCTTACATATGCCTCCACGTTATAAACTGAAACACCAGTAAAACACTAAACAAAACTACTACCAAGCAAACTCTGCGCTACAAAAGTCAAAAGGCGGTCCTTATGGGGGTGGCAGTGTGTCCAAACAGTAGTTTATGATCACATATGGGGTATTACTGTATTCTGGAGAACCGCTTAACAATTTATGGGGTGTGTGTCTCCAGTGGTACAAGCTGGGCACAACACATTGGACACTGAAATAGCATATCTGTGGAAAATAGCAATTTTCAACCAGCAACATCTATTGTGTACTAATTTCTGAAAAACCTTTGTGGTCAAAATGCTCACTACACCTCTAAATAAATTCCTTCTGGGATGTAGCTTCCTAAATGGGGTCACTTCTTGGGGGTTTTCACTGTACTGGTACCTCAGCGCAATGCAACATGGTGCTTAAAAACTATTTTGTAAAATTTCCACTCTAAAAATAAAATTGCAGTTTTTCCCTTTAGACCCTTGCCGTGTGTCCAAATAGCAGTGTACAACCACATATGGGGTATTTCCCTACTCAGGAGAAATTGTGTAACACATTTTGAGGTGTCTTTTCTCCTGTATTCCTTGTGGAAATGAAAAATTATGAGCTAAATCTACATGTTATTGGGAAAAAAATATTTTTTAATTTTTACGGCACAATTAGAATAAAATCTTTAACACCTGACGGATCAAAATGCCAACTACACCTATAAATGTAATTCTTTGAGGGGCATAGTCTCCAAAATGGGATCACACCTGGGGAATTTATACTGTACTGGTACTTCAGGGGCCCTGCAAATGCGACATTGCCCCCAGAAACCAATTCAGCAAAACCTGAGCTGCAAAATCCAAAGGTGCTCCGTCCCTTCTGAGTCCAGCCGTGGGTCCAAACAGCAGTTTATTACCACATATGGGGTATTGCCGTAATCAAGAAAAATTGCTTTACAAATGTTGGGGTGCTTTTTCTCCTTTATTCTTTATACAAGTTAGAAAATTCTATGTTTTTTCAGAAAAAAAAAGTCTATTTTCATCTTTACAGACTAATTCCAATAAATTCAGCAAAAAAAACCTGTGGGGTCAAAATAAAAACTATACCACTAGAAAAATTCCTTGAGGGGTATAGTTTTCAAAATGGGGTCACTTTTGGGGGTTTCCACTGTTTTGGCACCACAAGACCTCTTCAAACCTGACATGGTGCCTAAAATATATTCTAATAAAATGAAGGCCCCAAAATCCTCTAGGTGCTCCTTTGCTTCTGAGGCCTGTGTTTCAGTCCATTAGCGCACTAGGGCCACATGAGGAATATTTCTAAAAACTGCGGAATCTGGGCTATAAATATTGAGATGCATTTCTCGTGTAAAACCTTCTGTGTTACAGAAAAAAATGCATTACAAATAAATTTTGGCAAAAAAAAATGTATTTGAAAATTTCACCTCTACATTCCTTCAATTCCTGTAAAATGCCTAAAGGGTTGAAACACTTTCTGAATGCTGTTTTGAATACTTTGAGGGGTGCAGTTTTCAAAATGGGGTGTTTGTGGAGGTTTCTAATATATATGGGCCCTCAAAACCACTTCAGTACTGAAATCGTCCCTGAAAATATAGCCTTTTGAAATTTTCTTAATGTGAGAAATTGCTGCTAAAGTTCTAAGCCTTGTAACGTCCTAGAAAAATAAAAGGATGTTCAAAAAACGATGTAAACATAAAGTAGACATATGGATATGTTAATTAGTAACTATTTTGTGTGGTATTACGATCTGCTTTACAAACAGATACATTTAAAATCATAATGTCTTCCAATTTCTGTAAATTTTACAAATAAGCAATGAATTTATCGACCACATTTTTTCACTAACATAAATTACAATATGTCATGAGAAAATAATCTCATAATCGCTTGGATAGGTATAAGCATTCCAAAGTTATTACCACATAAAGTGACACGTCTGATTTAAAAAAATGGGTCTAGTCCTGAAGGGGTTAATTCCTCACGGGTTTTCAAGATTTCTGCTTGTTGTTTAGTAGGAACATTCTTTGTATACTTCCAGTGGATACAATTCTGTCCATGGTCATGTGATGGATACATTACAGTATGTGTATCAGAGTTCTGTCTTCTAACCTGTGCACCTCTATTTCCATCACATGATCATGGACAGAATTGTGTCCACTAGAAGTAAACAATGAATGCTCTACTGAATAACAACATACTACTAATGTTGATCCAAATCTGAACTTTATTTTGAATGAGCAACAGCATATTCTTTTGCATCATTGTAGCGTTGTTTTGCCCACTATATCACTGTTTTGCATCATTGCAATATTGGTTTACTTATTGCATTTTTGTTTACCCAACAACTATTTGTTTTTTGCAGGTGGAATTCCTCCAAGAATTTTGAGGCAGATTTTGAACTACCTGCATATATTTTTCTGCGTTTTTTGGGTACGTTTTTCTCCCACGGCGATTGTAGCTAATGCAAGGACTGCGTGCAAAAAAAAACACAGCGAAAAACATAAAGAAACCAGCACTGCAGGTTTTTTTTGCCCCATCAATGGGAGGTCAGAGGCGGAAACGACATGCTGCTTTTTTTTTCGTGGGCGGCCAAAATTTGCCCGGGAAAAAACCCACCTCTGCCTCCCCTTGAAAACAATGGGGGGTTATTTCTGACGTTTTTTTGGCACTGATTTGATTTCCGTGTCAAAATCTGACCATAAGACTTTTCCCCTAATGAACCTCCATATCGGCAGACGAAATTGTGGTTTGTCTATATAGTTTAGTCTCCGTTATCAGATCGTTGCAGTATTTTAATACTCTTTATGTATTACAACTGTGGTTGCTGGTAAGTAGGAGGCGCCAGCCATCGTGAGTACACTAATACAGGCTTGCGATGGCCCGAAGTTAAATGCCTAACATTATAATTATGAGATTTTTAGGGGTTGAAATGCTGCTGTCATGTTGTGAAGTGAATAAATACTCACAACTTGCTTTTGTATTGAAGTGCAGCTGTGTTTCTTACACATTTCTGTGGTTATTGTGTATGGCTACAGTTGTGTTTGCGTTTTTTTGTATGTGTCCTTTTTGTTTACTCCACCTACTGCTCGGTCCTTGTCATGTCTTTTTTATGTGGCCCCATCTGGCATCAAGTAGGTTGTTGGTGTACACTAGAGCCTTATCAGGTTCATGGTGTAGTTCGGGCTCGCCCCTTTCGTGACTGGTGCTCTGACTGGGCAAGATTTTAATTGGGTGTTTTGTAAGAATTCTGGGTAGGTTTGTTTTTCATATTGAGAATCTTAGAATATACTAACAATTAGGGCTGGGCAATTATGACCTAAATGAAAATCATGATTAATTGAACATGTAACCTCGATTACCATTATTGAACGATTATTTAGGCCACACCCCTTTTGTATGCCACGTCCCATATTTGCATGCTACGTTATTGAATTAATATTTATCCCCTGAGCCTGCTGTATATAATATACACCTGACACTGCCCACACACAGTATATTGCCCCCATAGTGCTCCCCACACAGTATAATCCCCAATAGCTCCCCACACACAGTATAATTCCCCCCATAGCTGCCCTCACAGAGTATAATGCCTCCCATAACTGCCTTCCTCATAGTATAATGCCCCAATAACTGCCCTCCACACAGTATAATGCCCCCATGGCTGCCTCTACATAGTATAATGCCCCTATAACTGACTTCCACGCAGTATAATGCCCCTATAGCTGCCCGTACACAGTATAATGCCCCCATAACTGCCCCCTTATATGCACCTCAGAGTATAAAGTCCCCCAGAGCTGACCCATGCTGTATAAGGCCCGCACGGCTGCCTCCAATAGTAAAAATAATAATATACATACTCTCCTAAACCCGGTCCAATGACGAGTGGAGGAGATCCTCTGCTCCTTTGTGCCTTGCGTCTGGTGATACATAGTGAAAAGGTAGAGCAGGGACCTTACGGTCCCCTGCTCTACCATTGAATTTAACTGTATCTGCGTCCTGAAGATGCAGATACAGTTTAAAACGGGAGAAAATAATTGATAAAACCAAAATCCGCAAGATGACCTTGAAAAATTGCGCTGAATTTCAATTTCGATAATTTTGAGATTAATTGCCCAGATCTACTAATAATAAAAGTTACGTTTTATTTTTCTTCAACTGTGGACTTTTTTGCCTCTGTGATTTGTATTGTTTTTCATGAAAGCTGTATATTCTTGGTTTTCAGGACATGAAAAAAAAAAAGAAAAAAAGGATAGAACGTAAGCACACAAAACATATGCACAAACGACACCATTAGGGCATCCGTCCTGAACATAGAAATCAATATACACGCTGTGGTACAACTTTTGACACTGTTTTTTCATGCCAAAACATGCACGTCAGACGTACAGTAAAAACGAGATGTAAACTTAGCATAATTCATGCCGGCAAAAACATTGGAGCACTATTACTGTTTGGAACACAAAGAAGGGCACTATTAATGTGTGGAGACACAAAGGATGACCATGGACAGGGATTGAGCGGGACTAGAGGTGTAGCTCAACATTAAAATAAAAATTTCCGCGGCGGGCTGCATGAGTTGCCCCTTGATAAGATCATTAAAACTTCAGAGGTATGGCTTTACTGGTCAATCACCACACACCAGGACAGGCGCACTACTTTTAATGTTAAAGTACAGCTAATCGGGTGTGTTTAAATCAGCGTCGGCCTTCCGTTCATCGGCTCCATTCGACCTTTCCGTCGGAGGAACCGATGAACAGAAAGCCATACGGAAACAATAGCTTCCGTTTGCATTACCATTGATTTCAATGGTAATGCTTCTGTTGCAATTGGTTTCCGTTCAGTAAGGTTACCGTTTTTTTATAATAAACAATAGCGTAGATTGCAGAAAACAAATGGAACAGAAGCATTACCATTGAAATCAATAGTATTGCAAACGGAAGCTATAGTCATACCTGTAGCGTCCATGGCCGCGGGCCGTCGGGTTTACTCTCCTCCCGACGCCATGGATCCGTGAGTGCTGGTCCCCGTCTCCTTCCTAGGAGACGCCAGCGCTCACTTCCACTCCGGTCCGCTGTGTCACGTAGGGTGCGCGCGCGCACGCTCGGGTCTGCTCTTAAAGGGCCAGCACGCGCACATGAAAACAATCATCATCATCAACTCACATGATTTCCTGGGCTATAAGGATATGTTCACATGGCCTATTTACAGGCCGTAAACCCCGGAAAAATCGGAAGCAGAACGCCTCCAAATATCTGCCCATTGATTGCAAAGGGAAAAACTGCGTTCTGTTACGACGGGCAGTTTTGAAAACGGCCACGTTAAAAAACTGCCGCGAAAAAGTACACACACATTTTTTTTTAGGGGGACATGTATTGGTGGGAGAACCTCACAGGAGTCCGTACATTCTAGGCACTTCAGTAGTGAACGTTACAATGTTTTGTATGCTGGGAGGACCTCACAGGAGTCCATACATTCTAGACACTTCTGTAGTGAACGTTAGAATGTATTGTATGCTGGGAGAACCTCATAGGAGTCTGTACATTCTAGACACTTCTGTAGTGAACGTTACAATGTATTGTATGCTGGGAGAACCTCACAGGAGTCCATACATTCTAGGCACTACTGTAGTGAACGTTACAATGTATTGTATGCTGGGAGAACCTCACAGGAGTCCATACATTCTAGGCACTTCTGTAGTGAACGTTACAACGTATTGTATACTGGGAGAACCTCACAGGAGTCCGTACATTCTAGGCACTTCTGTAGTGAATGTTACAATGTATTGTATGCTGGGAGAACCTCACAGGAGTCCATACATTCTAGGCACTTCTGTAGTGAACGTTACAACGTATTGTATACTGGGAGAACCTCACAGGAGTCCATACATTCTAGGCACTTCTGTAGTGAATGTTACAATGTATTGTGTGCTGGGAGAAACTCACAGGAGTCCATATATTCTAGGCACTTCTGTAGTGAACGTTACAACGTATTGTATGCTGGGAGAACCTCACAGGAGTCCGTACATTCTAGGCACTTCTGTAGTGAACGTTACAATGTATTGTATGCTGGGAGAACCTCACAGGAGTCCATACATTCTAGACACTTCTGTAGTGAACGTTACAATATATTGTATGCTGGGAGAACCTCACAGGAGTCCATACATTCTAGGCACTTACGTAGTGAACGTTTCAATGTATTGTATGCTGGGAGAACCTCACAGGAGTCTGTACATTCTAGACACTTCTGTAGTGAACGTTACAATGTATTGTATGCTGGGAGAACCTCACAGGAGTCCATACATTCTAGACACTTCTGTAGTGAACGTTACAACGTATTGTATGCTGGGAGAACCTCACAGGAGTCCGTACATTCTAGGCACTTCTGTAGTGAATGTTACAATGTATTGTGTGCTGGGAGAAACTCACAGGAGTCCATACATTCTAGGCACTTCTGTAGTGAATGTTACAATGTATTGTGTGCTGGGAGAAACTCACAGGAGTCCATACATTCTAGACACTTCAGTAGTGAATGTTACAATGTATTGTATGCTGGGAGAACCTCACAGGAGTCCGTACATTCTAGGCACTTCTGTAGTGAACGTTACAACGTATTGTATGCTGGGAGAACCTCACAGGAGTTTGTACATTCTAGGCACTTCTGTAGTGAACGTTACAATGTATTGTATGCTGGGAGAACCTCACAGGAGTCCATACATTCTAGGCACTTCTGTAGTGAACGTTACAATGTATTGTATGCTGGGAGAACCTCACAGGAGTCCATACATTCTAGACACTTCTGTAGTGAACGTTACAATATATTGTATGCTGGGAGAACCTCACAGGAGTCCATACATTCTAGGCACTTCTGTAGTGAACGTTACAATGTATTGTATGCTGGGAGAACCTCACAGGAGTCCATACATTCTAGACACTTCTGTAGTGAACGTTACAATATATTGTATGCTGGGAGAACCTCACAGGAGTCCATACATTCTAGGCACTTATGTAGTGAACGTTTCAATGTATTGTATGCTGGGAGAACCTCACTGGAGTCTGTACATTCTAGACACTTCTGTAGTGAACGTTACAATGTATTGTATGCTGGGAGAACCTCACAGGAGTCCATACATTCTAGACACTTCTGTAGTGAACGTTACAATATATTGTATGCTGGGAGAACCTCACAGGAGTCCATACATTCTAGGCACTTCTGTAGTGAATGTTACAATGTATTGTATGCTGGGAGAACCTCACAGGAGTCCATACATTCTAGGCACTTCTGTAGTGAATGTTACAATGTATTGTATGCTGGGAGAACCTCACAGGAGTCCATACATTCTAGGCACTTCTGTAGTGAACGTTACAACGTATTGTATGCTGGGAGAACCTCACAGGAGTCCATACATTCTAGGCACTTCTGTAGTGAATGTTACAATGTATTGTATGCTGGGAGAACCTCACAGGAGTCCATACATTCTAGGCACTTATGTAGTGAACGTTTCAATGTATTGTATGCTGGGAGAACCTCACAGGAGTCCATACATTCTAGACACTTCTGTAGTGAACGTTACAACGTATTGTATGCTGGGAGAACCTCACAGGAGTCCGTACATTCTAGGCACTTCTGTAGTGAATGTTACAATGTATTGTGTGCTGGGAGAAACTCACAGGAGTCCATACATTCTAGGCACTTCTGTAGTGAATGTTACAATGTATTGTGTGCTGGGAGAAACTCACAGGAGTCCATACATTCTAGACACTTCAGTAGTGAATGTTACAATGTATTGTATGCTGGGAGAACCTCACAGGAGTCCGTACATTCTAGGCACTTCTGTAGTGAACGTTACAACGTATTGTATGCTGGGAGAACCTCACAGGAGTTTGTACATTCTAGGCACTTCTGTAGTGAACGTTACAATGTATTGTATGCTGGGAGAACCTCACAGGAGTCCATACATTCTAGGCACTTCTGTAGTGAACGTTACAATGTATTGTATGCTGGGAGAACCTCACAGGAGTCCATACATTCTAGACACTTCTGTAGTGAACGTTACAATATATTGTATGCTGGGAGAACCTCACAGGAGTCCATACATTCTAGGCACTTCTGTAGTGAACGTTACAATGTATTGTATGCTGGCAGAACCTCACAGGAGTCCATACATTCTAGACACTTCTGTAGTGAACGTTACAATATATTGTATGCTGGGAGAACCTCACAGGAGTCCATACATTCTAGGCACTTATGTAGTGAACGTTTCAATGTATTGTATGCTGGGAGAACCTCACTGGAGTCTGTACATTCTAGACACTTCTGTAGTGAACGTTACAATGTATTGTATGCTGGGAGAACCTCACAGGAGTCCATACATTCTAGGCACTTCTGTAGTGAATGTTACAATGTATTGTATGCTGGGAGAACCTCACAGGAGTCCATACATTCTAGGCACTTCTGTAGTGAATGTTACAATGTATTGTATGCTGGGAGAACCTCACAGGAGTCCATACATTCTAGGCACTTCTGTAGTGAACGTTACAACGTATTGTATGCTGGGAGAACCTCACAGGAGTCCATACATTCTAGGCACTTCTGTAGTGAATGTTACAATGTATTGTATGCTGGGAGAACCTCACAGGAGTCCATACATTCTAGGCACTTCTGTAGTGAATGTTACAATGTATTGTATGCTGGGAGAACCTCACAGGAGTCCATACATTCTAGGCACTTCTGTAGTGAACGTTACAATGTATTGTATGCTGGGAGAACCTCACAGGAGTCCGTACATTCTAGGCACTTCTGTAGTGAATGTTACAATGTATTGTATGCTGGGAGAACCTCACAGGAGTCCATACATTCTAGGCACTTCTGTAGTGAATGTTACAATGTATTGTATGCTGGGAGAACCTCACAGGAGTCCATACATTCTAGGCACTTCTGTAGTGAACGTTACAACGTATTGTATGCTGGGAGAACCTCACAGGAGTCCATACATTCTAGGCACTTCTGTAGTGAATGTTACAATGTATTGTATGCTGGGAGAACCTCACAGGAGTCCATACATTCTAGGCACTTCTGTAGTGAACGTTACAACGTATTGTATGCTGGGAGAACCTCACAGGAGTCCATACATTCTAGGCACTTCTGTAGTGAATGTTACAATGTATTGTATGCTGGGAGAACCTCACAGGAGTCCGTACATTCTAGGCACTTCAGTAGTGAACGTTACAATATATTGTATGCTGGGAGAACCTCACAGGAGTCCATACATTCTAGGCACTTCAGTAGTGAACGTTACAATGTATTGTATGCTGGGAGAACCTCACAGGAGTCCGTACATTCTAGGCACTTCAGTAGTGAATGTTACAATGTATTGTATGCTGGGAGAAACTCACAGGAGTCCGTACATTCTAGGCACTTCTGTAGTGAATGTTACAATGTATTGTATGCTGGGAGAACCTCACAGGAGTCCATACATTCTAGGCACTTCAGTAGTGAACGTTACAATGTATTGTATGCTGGGAGAACCTCACAGGAGTCCGTACATTCTAGGCACTTCTGTAGTGAACGCTAAAATATATTTTATGCTGGGAGAACCTCACAGGAGTCCATACATTCTAGGCACTTCTGTAGTGAATGTTACAATGTATTGTATGCTGGGAGAACCTCACAGGAGTCCATACATTCTAGGCACTTCTGTAGTGAATGTTACAATGTATTGTATGCTGGGAGAAACTCACAGGAGTCCGTACATTCTAGGCACTTCTGTAGTGAATGTTACAATGTATTGTATGCTGGGAGAACCTCACAGGAGTCCATACATTCTAGACACTTCTGTAGTGAACGTTACAACGTATTGTATGCTGGGAGAACCTCACAGGAGTCCGTACATTCTAGGCACTTCAGTAGTGAACGTTACAATATATTGTATGCTGGGAGAACCTCACAGGAGTCCATACATTCTAGGCACTTCTGTAGTGAACGTTACAATGTATTGTATGCTGGGAGAACCTCACAGGAGTCCATACATTCTAGGCACTTCTGTAGTGAATGTTACAATGTATTGTATGCTGGGAGAAACTCACAGGAGTCCGTACATTCTAGGCACTTCTGTAGTGAATGTTACAATGTATTGTATACTGGGAGAACCTCACAGGAGTCCATACATTCTAGGCACTTCAGTAGTGAACGTTACAATGTATTGTATGCTGGGAGAACCTCACAGGAGTCCATACATTCTAGGCACTTCTGTAGTGAACGCTAAAATATATTTTATGCTAGGAGTTCACACTGAGTTTTTTGACACGTTTATTGACGCGGAAACCGCATCAGAAAATGTCTCCCAGGCGGAGGTGTTTTATTCCCGCGAGCGCTAAGAACCGATCACGGGAAAAAAGAAGCGACATGCCAGATGGAAATTTTGAGACAGATTTTTCTGCCTGTAAAAAAACTCTGTGTGAACAGGGCCTAAGGCCTATGTAACAGGGTTTTTGGGAACGAAAACCCACGTCAAAAACCACTGTGAAAAACGCCCCTCAAATCACCTACCATTGATTTCAATGGAAGGCTGAGGCATTTTTTGAGAAATCAATGGGAGATGGAAAAAACACAGCGAAATGGCCGCTGTGTTTTTGGCAAAAGATTCTCATGTTTTTTTTTACTTTGTAGATGAATCGCGGCAAAAAACACGAGAGGCACAAAACCACTTAAAAAAAAACGGAACTGATTTTTCCAGGCAGAATTTTATGCCTGCAAAAAAACTCCATGAGAACAGGGCCTGCAGGAAATTTGAGGCAGATTTTGACATGCCTGCACTTCCTTGCCGCGGTTATTGTGTCGTTTTTCGACCACGGCCATTGAGCAATGCGGGCAAAAAAACACAGCGAAAAACGCTTTCTCTGCCTTCCATAGGTTTCAATGGGAGGTCAGAGATGGAATCGCAGAAAGAAAAAGCGTGTCGACCTCCTTCCTGCGAGCGGCTGAAAGCCGCTCCAGGAAAAAATGCCTCCTCCTCACTTTGAAATCAATGGGAGGCGGTTTTGGATGTTGTTTGGCGCTGACTCCGACACGGTTGCTGCGTCAAAAATCAGCGCCAAAAAACTCAGTCTAAACTGGCCTTAAACCCTTCCCGACATTTGACATATACATACGCCAAAGACGGGTAGGAGAAGTATTGAACGGGCTCACGGAGTGAACCTGCTCCATACGATGCCGGTGTTGGCTGTATGTTACAGCCGACACTTCAGAGTAACGAGCAGCATCACGCTCGAGCGCGATCCCGCTTGATTAAATCGTTAAATGCTGCGGTCAATACCGACTGCAGCATTTAAGTAGTTAGAAAGAGGGGGTGACCCCCTCTAACAGCTCATCGCGCCACCCCGCAACGCAATCGTGCAGGGGGGGCGATGGTTGATATGGCTGCCTTGGGGCCTAATGAAGGCCCCCATGTCCGCTATCTTTGTGCATCTATTAAGCCCTGCCAGGGCTTAATAGATGCCTGCCAGAATCACGATATACTGCAATACATTAGTATTACAGTATATCGTGCAAGCGATCTAACTAGGGGGACTAATAAAAAAAGTAAATGAGTTTTTTTTATGTAAAAAAAAAATGCTCAAAAAAAAACCCTTTTCCCATTTTCCCCCTAGAGCATAGTAAAAAAATAAACATATTTTGTATGGCCGCACGGTGAACGCCGTAAAAAAAAAAAATTGTAAACGCCAGAATCTCTATTTTTTGGTCACCTGATCTCCCACAAAAAATGTAATAAAAAGTGATCAAAACGTCGCATGTACCAAAAAATGGTATTATTAAAAACCACAGCTTATCCTGCAAAAAATAAGCCCTCATACCACTTAATCGACGAAAAAATGTAAAAGTTACAGCTCTCGGAATTTGGCGACACAAAATAAATGTTCTTTTTTTTACACTTAGGTTTTTACTTGTAAAAGTAGTAAAATATAGAAAAAAACTATATATATTTGGTATCACCGTAATCGTATTAACCCACAGAATAAAGTTAACATGTTGTTTTAATTGCACAGTGAATTCCGTAAAAACGAAGCGCAAAAAACCATGGAAGAATCGCTGTTTTTTTCATTTTCTACCCCACAAATAATTTTTTCCCCGTTTCCTAGTACATTATATGGCACAATAAATGGTGCTACGAAAAACTACAACTCGTCCCGCAAAAATCAAGCCCTCATAGGACTATATCGACAAAAAATAAAGACGTTATGGATTTTGGAAGGTGGGGAGGAAAAAACGAAAATGAAAATCTGAAAAAGAGCAGCGGCGGGAAGGGGTTAAAGGAATCTATATGTGATGCTGGAAGAAACTCCCAGGAGCCCATACATTGTAGGCACTTCAGTACTGAACAGGATACAATGTATGGGCTGCAGGGAGAAACTCAACAGAACCCATACATTCTAGACTCAACCCCCTCTGTACTAGCTATAGATATAGTGACAAAAAAAACTTACTACATTTACATCCGGCACAGGCTATACCAGCCACCATCAAAGCGTAGCCTCACATTGACCTCTTCCGTGAGTCACAGTTAAAAAAATCTCCACGGAAGTCTGTTTTACAGTCCATGACGTCATCTTAAAGGGGGCGTGGTGTTTAACAGCGTGCTTCGGGAAGATGGCGGCGCCCTTGTCTCAGGAGCTGGAGAGTTTATTAAATCCACAGCCCCGGTTTTGGGATCCCGAAGATGATCCTGATGAAGGTACGAGGGGCGACATTTGGATTATATATAACTGTGCAAAAGAAAAGTGTACTTGTGGAAGCAGCGCAATAAAGCGGTTAGGCAGGGTGCGACCCACGTGTGCCTAAGTCCCTGTCTGTGTGACTTGTGATGGGTACAAACTTTTCCTCGTCGTCTGATCGTGTAGAGCTGCCCATGCAGTGATAAGTGTTTACTGGAGATACCTCAGATAATTTTTGTATATGACAAACCCAAACAAGCTCAGCCTTCCACACATCGCATACTTGGGGTAATATATTTTCTACCAAGTAATAATGCAATTTGCTATTCTGGCTTTTGTCTAATGCAGTGGTGCTCAACCTGGGAGCCTGTAGTGTAGCCCTAGATTTCATGGGAGCTGTGTACGTAGTGTTTAGGGGACACATGTCTCATCTACATTGTCGTTTTTTGTGGTCTATGGTTCCCCATATATTGATGCGCGTGTAACGTGTCCAAAGGGTGAGTAGTCGCTCGCAGAAACCAGTCAGGTCCCTGCTTTCTTTTTCTAAAGTCCCTCTGAAAATTGAGAGGTGGAATCTAATTGGTTGCCATGTGCAGCTACTTAATTTTTCGTTGATCAAAACTCCTGCAAATCTCCCAATGTGTGGTGGTGCTTATAGCCAAACTTGATTGAGAACATTCACATAAGCATAATATTCATGGCACTCACATAAGGGTCTGTTCAGAATGCCATTGAAGGGTTCTGGTATTTTAGACCGCAAGAATAGAACCTTATGCAGTGCTTTTCATGCATTAAAAAAATCCCACAGTCCCCGTGGAAATCTGACTGACCCCATTCTTAGGCCCCATGCACACGAACGTGCTTTTGCGGCCGCAATTCCCCCGAAAATCCACGGGAGAATTGCGGCCCCATTCATTTCTATGGGCCCATGCACCCGGCTGTGGTTTCCACGGTCCGTGCATGGCCCAGGAGCCCGGACCGCAGAAAGAACGGACATGTCTTATTACGGCCGAGTTCTGCGGTCCAGGTTCATAGGAAATAATGTATGCGGCCATGTGCACGACACACGATTTGCGCGCGGCTCGCAGGTGACATTCGCCAGCTGACCCGAAAATCACGGCCGTGTGCATGGCTACGGTCGTGTGCATGAGGCCTAAGTCAAGAAGATCTGTCAGAGTTTTGTTGGGATCCATGCAAAAAATAAAGGTCCATCATAGATGTCACAGCGGAAACCATGATGTTAATGTGAATATGATGAGGAACAGTTTCCCTGCATCACGTGCCAGCAACCACAGAAACCTACTGTTTCCTGCATTCTCATGCCCCTTAGGGTATATTCACACACTTATCAAAAAAGTCTGAAAAAACGGAACTGGTTTCAAGGGAAAACCGCTCCTGATTTTCAGCCGTTTTTTAAGCAATTCGCGTTTTTCACAGCCATTTTTGGAGCTGTTTTTCTATAGAGTCAATGAAAAACGTCTCGAGGTGACATGCATTTTTTCGTGGGCGTCTTTTTACGTGCCATTTTTTTTAAAAATCAGGTGTAAAAAATGCCCAGTCTTAACAGAACGCTGTATTTCCCATTGAAATGAATGGGCAGATGTTTGTAGGCGTTCTGCTTCCTTTTTTTTTTCAAGGTGTTTTTGAGGCGTGAATTCCTGAAAACACTACGTTTGCAGATACCCTTATACTCTACTATAGGGAGTAAGCCGGTCTTATACTAGGGATTGTAGTTGTCCGCAGCTACAGATTTAGACCAAGTGTTGCCTTTGGACGTCCCCCTTATCGTGACACGAAAGATCGTATAATATGCCAACCCAAGGCAGATGTTGGTGAAAAACGCAATACATTATGTTGGATATTTTGCTGCTCGGGTGTAGTCTGTCATATTTGAGAAATCTGCCATGACAAATCCGTGGCAAAGGCATGTGACAGAAGCAAATAGCCACACGTGTATCGTTCTTCACGCCAGCATTAATGGAGGTTTTTAATTGTTTTGTTTGCATTTTGGGCTATTCAGCTTCTTTTGTATATCTGTTTCCATATATCTATCTTTGCATGAAAGGTAAGCTCTTTGCTGCCCGCAGCTACAACTAGGGGAATCATGCTGCATATGTATTTATTATTGAGCTGTATAAATCTGTATGCATTCGATTTCTAATCTCCACCTACTGGCCGCTGCAGGCAGACAGACTTATCAATTAAATGGCGCCTATAATTTAAATAAACTTATGACGTGATAAAGTTCATATTGTTCGGAATCTGAGAGCCACAGCTATCACTAGAACTAAGGAGCGGAAGCACTATTCGACTCTTATTGGGTAAGTTCACACAGGGTGGATATGCTGCGTAAAGGTACACATCGTATCCGCCATGTTGCCTGCAGGGAATTCCGGACGAAAAACCCCACCAAATTGTGGTGCAGTTTTTCGCCTGGAATGTCTGCTGTGGAAATCATGCAATGAAAAAAAAAAACCCCGCTATACTTACCATGGCGACGCGTTGCTCCGACATCCTGACGTTCTGCAGCCCTGGGATGATGTTTAAATCATAGGCTGCAGAGGTCACATGGGATGAAACGTCATCCCAGGAGGTCGACCGGGGCAAAGAAGCACAGAACTCTGGGTAAGTATAAGATTTTTTTTCCCCTGAGTTGCGATTTTTGCGGCAGTATCGCAGCTTTTCCACCACAAAAATTGCAACATCTGCTATTTGTTGCGGCTTTGCCTCCCATTGAAGTCCGCAAAAAAGCAGCGATTACGCAAATATAATTGGCACGCTGCGGATTAAACAACCACCGCAGGTCAATTTTTGAGCATTTTTTTTCCGCTTATCATTTACGCGGCATGTGGATGAGATTTCTTCAAATCTGACCCACTCTGCTTCTACTGTATTATGCTGCAGATTTTCTGCAACAAAATACGTTGCTGAAAAATGGCAGTACTTTCGTAACGTGTAGACTCGAAGCAGAACGAGACTGTTCTCCAAGAAGAGCCGAAAAATGTTCATTTTGCAGAGAATGTTGCCGTTTCAAAATATCCTTTTTATTAATATTGCACACCTGATAACAGCAGTAAAAGATATTGGTAGTATTGTCTGCCTGTGTCTGAGAAACGGAAATTAGCGCACTTATATTATAGTCTAAAAACTATTTTAGGTCGGACCTGGCGTTTTCTGTCACCAGGAAAAGTGGAATAAATCTTTGATAATTGAGTCGCGCTTAGGGTGATTCTGAAACCCTCTCTACTTTTCTAGAAAAAATGGTTCAGAAGCTTCAAAAATATAATGTTCGTCCCAAATGCCAGCCTTTTCAATGAGTTTAGACCAGAAAACATCTTTTTATGTTTCTTAGGGGCAATAGCTGGTCTTTCGGGCTTTTTCACATTGTTAGTAGCTACGAATAGTAGTAAGCAATATGGCAGCGCTTGTGGAAATTAAGGACGACAAGTTTTCTAAGGCCTCGTTCACATCAGCGTCGGTTCTGTTCAACCTTTCCGTTGGAGAAACCCATGAACGGAAAGACAAATGGAAGCCATTGCTTCATAGTTACATAGTTAGTACGGCTGAAAAAAGACACATGTCCATCAAGTTCAACCAAAGGAAGGGAAAAGGGAAGGAAAAATTTCTACACATAGGAGCTAATATTTTTTTGTTCTAGGAAATTATCTAACCCTTTTTTAAAGCCATCTACTGTCCCTGCTGTGACCAGCTCCTGCGGTAGGCTATTCCATAAATTCACCGTTCTTACTGTAAAGAAGCCTTGTCGCCTCTGCAGGTTGAACCTTTTTGTCTCCAGACGGAGGGAGTGCCCCCTTGTTTTTTGAGGTGGTTTTACAAGGAAAAGGATTTCACCATATTTTTTGTATGTGCCATTAATATATTTATATAAGTTAATCATGTCCCCCCTTAGTCGTCTTTTTTCAAGGCTAAATAGGTTTAATTCTTTCAATCTTCCCTAATATCTTAGATTCTCCATGCCCCTTATTAGCTTCGTTGCTCTTCTTTGTATTTTTTCCAACTCCAGGGCATCCTTTCTATGAACTGGAGCCCAGAACTGAACTGCATATTCTAGATGAGGCCTCACTAATGCTTTGTAAAGTGGCATTATTACATCCCTGTCCCGTGAGTCCATGCCTCTTTTAATACACGACAATATCCTGCTGGCCTTTGAAGCAGCTGATTGACACTGCATGCTGTTATTGAGTTTATGATTTACAAGTACACCCAGATCCTTCTCAACAAGTGAATCCGCCAGTGTAGCTCCCCCTAGGACATATGATGCATGCAGGTTGTTGGTACCCAGATGCATAACTTTACATTTATCTACATTAAACTTCATCTGCCAAGTGGACGCCCAAACACTTAGTTTGTTTAAATCTGCCTGTAATTCATGAACATCTTCCATAGTCTGAACTATATTACATAGCTTGGTGTCATCTGCAAAAATAGAAATAGTGCTATTAATCCCTTCCTCTATATCATTAATAAATAAGTTGAATAATAGTGGTCCCAGCACTGAACCCTGGGGTACACCACTTATTACCGGGGACCATTCAGAGTAGGAATCATTGACCACAACTCTCTGGATACGGTCCTTGAGCCAATTCTCAATCCAATTACAAACTATATTTTCTAAACCTATAGTCCTTAATTTACCCATTAGGCGTCTATGGGGGACAGTGTCAAATGCCTTTGCAAAGTCCAAAAACACTAAATCCACAGCGGCCCCTCTGTCTAGACTTCTGCTCACCTCTTCATAAAAACAGATTAGGTTGGTTTGACAGCTTCTGTCCTTAGTAAAACTGTGCTGGCTGTCACTTATAATGCTATTTATTGTCACATAATCCTGTATATAGTCCCTCAATAGCCCCTCCATCGTGGGGAAAATGTTTGATGTTAAGCTTACTGGTCTATAATTACCCGGGGAAGACCTAGAGCCCTTTTTGAAAATAGGCACCACATTTGCCCTGCACCAGTCCCTTGGCACTATACCAGTCACTAGAGAATCTCTGAATATTATGAAAAGGGGGACAGAAATAACTGAACTAAGCTCTTTTAAGAATTCTAGGGTGTAACCCATCTGGTCCCGGGGCCTTGTGCACATTTATTTTATTTAATTTAGCTTGGACCATCTCTACATTCATCCAATTCAGTATATCAACTGATCTATTAACAGCACTGGCACCGGCTACATCAGCTGCTCTTTCTTCTGTTGTATATACAGAGCTAAAGAACCCATTTAGTAACTCTGCCTTCTCTTGATCCCCTGTGATCAACTCCCCATTACCATTATCTAGGGGTCCTACATGTTCAGACCTTGGCTTTTTAGCATTTATATACTTGAAGAATTTTTGGGGATTTGTTTTACTATCCTTGGCCACCTGCCTTTCATTTTGTATTTTTGCTGATTTTATTACATTTTTACAGATTTTATTAAGCTCTTTATATTTTACAAAGGCTACAGCTGTACCCTCAGATTTGTATTTTTTAAATGCCCTTTTTTTGTCATGTATTGCCCCTTTCACAGAAGGTGTAAGCCATGTGGGGTTTAATTTGAGTCGTTTATACTTATTACCTGTAGGAATAAATTTTGCACTATAATAACTCAAAGTAGATTTGAAAATCTCCCATTTATCATTTGTTCCATTATTTGACATTAGTTCTTCCCAGTCTATATCCTGAATTGCAGCCCTCATCCTGGGGAAATTGGCTTTCTTAAAATTAAATGTTTTTGCCCTCCCAGCCTGCGTTTGTTTTTTACAGTATAGGTAAAATGTAACTATATTGTGATCACTTTTACCGAGGTTTTCACGAACATTGACATTCCCAACAAGATCTGCATTATTAGAAATGACCAGATCCAACAGAGCTTCACCTCTAGTCGGGTCTTCCACAAACTGGCCCATAAAATTTTCCTGCAACAGGTTGAGGAAATGTCTCCCCTTTGCAGTTGAAGCCGAACCATGACACCAATTAATATCCCGGAAATTAACATCTCCCATTATCACTACAGTACCCGCCTGTGCAGCCCGCTCCATCTGTTTATATAGCTGAACTTCCATCTCCTCAGTTATATTGGGGGGTCTATAGATTACACCAAAAGTAATTTTTTCAGTGTTTACCTCCCTTTCTAGTTTCACCCACAAGGTTTCAACCTCCTCACAGTCTTCACCCACTATTGGCTCTTTCACACTCGCCTTCATATCACTTCTCACATACAGACATACACCACCACCTTTCCTATTTGTCCTGTCTTTACGAAAAAGTGTAAAACCCTGTAGATTTACAGCCCAGTCATGTGAAGACTCCAGCCATGTTTCAGCAACACCAACTATATCTATATTTTCTTCCAGTATCAAGGCCCATTTTGCTTGCTAGACTTCTGGCATTTGTGAACATACACTTTAACTTGCCTGTCAGTTTTTCACTTTTATTATCAGAAATGTGATTTGACATTAATCGGTCCTTTTTATTTACACTTATGTTTTGTAACGAAAGGATCTCCTTATCTTGTTGTTTATCCTCTCCCCACATTCTGTTTCTCCCCCCACCAATATAGTCTGACCCCTCTCTAACCTGGCTACCCCTTTTTTTTCTACATTGGCCTCCCTCCTCAGCCCTAGTTTAAATACTCCGCCACCCCAGCTAGAATTCTCTCCCCCAGCACAGCGGACCCCCTTCCATTTAGGTGCAAATCATCTGCAGAATACAGTTTGTACCCCAATGAAAAGTCAGCCCAGTGCTCCAGGAACCCAAATCCTTCTCCTCTACACCAAGACTTCAGCCATGCATTTAACTCCCTGAGCTCCCGCTGTCTTTCCTGTGATGCGCATGGCACAGGCAGTATTCCTGAGAATACAACCTTGGAGGTCCTTCCCTTCAGCTTGTAGCCTAGTTCTTTAAAATTATTCTTAAGGCTCCTCCACCTACCATTTATTCTGTCGTTGGTACCGACATGGACCACGACAGCTGGATCATCACCAGCCCCTCCCAGCAATTTGTCCACCCGTTCCACCACATGCCGAACCCTGGCACCAGGGAGACAGCAAACCATTCGGTTGAGGTGGTCTTGGCGACAAATAATTCTATCAGTCTTCCTGATTATAGAATCCCCTACGACTATCAATTGTCTTGGCTTACCTGCATTACCATCCCGCCAACTACTAGCTGGGCTGTTCTCCCGGCTGTTAGGGAGATCAGTATCCACTAGGGCTGCCATTTCTGAGACTGACACCCTCGCATCATCACCCAACTTGGCAATTTTGCCTGGAATGTCAGAAACCGGATCGGCCTTCCTTGTCTTTGACCCCTTTCTACTGCCCCTAACTACATTAACCCAGCTACTTACCTGATCCTGCTCACCCATGTCTTCACCCTCCAGTTGTAACCCACTAACTGCATGCTCTGTGAGCAGCAAGCTCCGTTCAAAATTGTCTATCCTCCTCAGTGTTGCTTCATTGATTTCAATGTTAATGCTTCTGTTGCAATTGGCTTCCATTTGTTTGTGTTCCGTAAGCTTTCTGTTCTTTTAGTGGAAAGAATAGCGTAGTCGACTACGCTATTGTTTCCGCAAAAAAAACCCTGATACATTACGGAACGGAGACAAACGGAAAGTAATTGCAATGGAAGCATTAACATTGAAATCAATGGTAATGCAAATGGAAGCTATGGGTTTCTCCAACGGAAAGGTCGAACGGAACCTGACACTGATGTGAACGAGGCCGAAGTAAAAAACAGGATGCAGAAAAGACAGTAAATGTGACGTATAAATATTTCCATTATAAGTTTTTTTTTTTGTTTTTACCCAAAAGCTATGTGCTTATATCTAATGCAGCGTGGCATTAATATAGAGGTTGCTAAACACTTGTGTTACAAAAAATGAATTGGATTTCGGCATATCTTTCATTCTGTCATTTTAATTTTTATATTTTTGTGTAAAATGGAGGTCTAGGTTTTCCAGACAGTGTGATTTGTTGGGGAGACAGCATGATGACCTAAATATCGTGCATCACAGTATTAGACAGTCTACAATGACAGATATGCACATGTTGCTGAGATTTGTAACCGCCGTGCAGACATAAGGTAGTAATCCAGCAAATCCTTGACAATTTGTTGTATTTTTTTTTTAATACACAATAGTATGCACACATTATCCTACGTGCGGATTTTACTTAGTGGTTATATATTCGACACACAACTGTTCATATTGTGTATGAATGCATAAGGCTTTGTTTACGTAATATAACCGTTCGCAAAACGTGAGTTGTTTTTTTAGATTCCACATGTAGTCAATTGACTTCTATTGAAAGAAAAAAAGTTAAATTACATTCTATTGAAATTTTATTGTGAAAAAAAATAAGAACATGACAATATCTATGTCAGAAGTATGTCGCAAAAGTAATTTGAACAGTAACGTCTGGTCATAATTAGGTTTAATTGAATGGTAGTGCTGGAAACTACTCAATATTAAAATGACTGATGGGTCTGCAGGGCTCTGGAGTCAGTTCTGGTTGGGGTTGGTAGAAATATAAATTGGAAATTATTATTATTATATAATCAAAGGGGTTATCCGGGTTCTTAAAATATTTTACTAGCGGCTCCAAATGTCCTGGAATTTAAAAAAAACAAAAAAAAAACAGTACTATTCTTTCTACTGGCGATCCTGCGCAGATGGTGCGTGGTGCTTTTCTGTTTACATTCAGAGTTTGACAGCTGTTGCGCGAATCACGCAGTTCGCACGGAAGTGCTTTCGTGCGACCTGTGTGGTTTTCACGCACCCATTGACTTCAATGGGTACGTGATGCGCGAACAGCGCACAAAGAAAGGACATAGCCTATTATAGGTGCGTACGACACGCGTGAAAAGCACGCGCGTCGCACGCACGTATATTACGCTCGTGTAAATGATGCCTAAGGCAGAGTCCCCAGGTAGCGAATTCTGTGCAGATATTCCGCAGCGTTTACAGTGGTGGCAAAGTGCATGAGATTTAGAAAATCTCATGCCCATGCTGCAGAAAAAAAGCAGCGTAAATGTTAATAAATTGACCAACCCGTGGAAACCCGGCCTAAGCCTACAGGGAAAAATGGCTGTGTGATGACCGTTTTAACGGCCGTCACACGGCTGTTTTCAGAACATTGTAGTTCTATGACTGTATTCACACGGCCATTTTTTTTAAAGGCCCATGAATATTGGCCATCAAAAAAAAGGACATGTCCTATTTTTGGCCGTTTTCACGGCCTAACAGCCCCCATAGAACTCAATGGATCCGTTTTTGTGTGTGTGTGTCGCTGTCTGCAGGGTGCGTTGTGTGTGTGTGTGGCGCTGTCTGCAGGGTGGGTTGTGTGTGTGTGGCGCTGTCTGCAGGGTGGGTTGTGTGTGTGTGGCGCTGTCTGCAGGGTGGGTTGTGTATGTGGCACTGTCTGCAAGGTGGGTTGTATGTGTAGCGCTGTCTGCAGGGTAGGGTGGGGTGTGTGTGTGTGTGGCGCCGTCTACAGGGTAGGTTGTGTGTGTGGCTCCGTCTACAGGGTAGGTTGTGTGTGTGGCGCCGTCTACAGGGTAAGTTGTGTGTGTGGCGCCGTCTACAGGGTAGGTTGTGTGTGTGGCGCCGTCTACAGGGTAGGTTGTGTGTGTGGCGCCGTCTATAGGGTAGGTTGTGTGTGTGGCGCCGTCTACAGGGTAGGTTGTGTGTGTGGCGCGGTCTACAGGGTAGGTTGTGTGTGTGGCGCCGTCTACAGGGTAGGTTGTGTGTGTGTGGCGCCGTCTACAGGGTAGGTTGTGTGTGTGTGGCGCCGTCTACAGGGTAGGTTGTGTGTGTGGCGCCGTCTACAGGGTAGGTTGTGTGTGTGGCGCCGTCTACAGGGTAGGTTGTGTGTGTGGCGCCGTCTACAGGGTAGGTTGTGTGTGTGGCGCCGTCTACAGGGTAGGTTGTGTGTGTGGCGCCGTCTACTGGGTAGGTTGTGTGTGTGGCGCCGTCTACAGGGTAGGTTGTGTGTGTGGCGCCGTCTACAGGGTTGGTTGTGTGTGTGGCGCCGTCTACAGGGTAGGTTGTGTGTGGGGCGCCGTCTACAGGGTAGGTTGTGTGTGGGGCGCCGTCTACAGGGTAGGTTGTGTGTGTGTGGCGCCGTCTACAGGGTAGGTTGTGTGTGTGGCGCCGTCTACAGGGTAGGTTGTGTGTGTGGCGCCGTCTACAGGGTAGGGTGTGTGTGTGGCGCCATTTACAGGGTAGGGTGTGTGTGTGGCGCCATCTACAGGGTAGGGTGTGTGTGTGGCGCCATCTACAGGGTAGGCTGTGTGTGTGGCGCCATCTACAGGGTAGGGTGTGTGTGTGGCGCCATCTACAGGGTAGGGTGTGTGTGTGTGGCGCCATCTACAGGGTAGGGTGTGTGTGTGTGGCGCCATCTACAGGGTAGGGTGTGTGTGTGTGGCGCCATCTACAGGGTAGGGTGTGTGTGTGTGGCGCCATCTACAGGGTAGGGTGTGTGTGTGTTTGGCGCCATCTACAGGGTAGTGTGTGTTTGGCGCCATCTACAGGGTAGTGTGTGTTTGGCGCCATCTACAGGGTAGGGTGTGTGTGTGTTGCGCCATCTACAGAGTAGGGTGTGTGTGTGTGGCGCCATCTACAGGGTAGGGTGTGTGTGTGTGGCACCATCTACAGGGTATTGTGTGTGTGGCGCCATCTACAGGGTAGTGTGTGTGTGTGTGTGTGTGTGGCGCCATCTACAGGGTAGTGTGTGTGTGTGTGTGTGTGTGTGTGTGTGTGTGTGTGTGTGTGTGGCGCTATCCAGATGGACACTGTTGTGTTTCCAGGGGGTTGGGACAGAAAAAAACCTCTGACAAATGAAAAACATCCGTTTTTTATAATGGCCATGAAAAGCGGATAGTAAACGGATGACAAATGGCCACTGACATCATAGCTACATAGGTTGAAAAAAAAAAACACAGGTCCATCAAGTATTTCCTCAATAAATTTACCAGTCATTCAATGCTTGATTAATTATAACCCTCAATGCCATTTGTCACTAAATAATCATCTAGACTTTTTTAAATTCTGACATAGTATCTGCCATCACTACCTCTTGGGGTAAAGCATTCCATACTCTGACTGTAAAGAAGCCTTTCCTATAGTGATGTCTGAAACGTCTTTCTTCCACACGCAATGGGGGTCCCCTGGTCCTTTGTAGAGTCCTTGGAAGGAACAGATCATGTGCTTGTTCTCTGTATTGACCACACATATACTTATACATGTTAATAAGATCCCCTCTAAGGCCTCATGCACACGACCGTATTTTTTCCCACCCGTAAATACTGACGTAAATACGGGTCCGGTGTCACACGTATTCGACCTGTTTTGCACCAGTATTTACGAACCCGTGCCCGTAAATATGGGTCCGGTGTCACCCGTATTTACAGGCACGTTTTTGGCGGCAAAATAGCACTGCACTAATCGGCAGCCCCTTCTCTCTCAGTGCAGGATAGAGAGAAGGGACAGCCCTTTCTGTAATAAAAGTTAAAGAAATTCATACTTACCCGGCCGTTGTCTTGGTGACGCGTCCCTCTCTTCACATCCAGCCCGACATCCCTGGATGACGCGGCAGTCCATGTGACCGCTGCAGCCTGTGATTGACCTGTGATTGGCTGCAGCGGTCACACGGCCTGAAACGTCATCCAGGACGTCGGGCCGGATGTCGAGAGGGACGCGTCACCAAGGCAACGGGCGGGAGACCGGACTGGAGGAAGCAGGAAGTTCTCGGTAAGTATGAAAGTCTTTTATTATTTTTTACAGGTTTATTCTGATCGGTAGTCACTGTCCAGGGTGCTGAAAGAGTTACTGCCGATCAGTTAACTCTTTCAGCTCCCTGGACAGTGACTATTTACTGACGTCGCTTAGCAACGCTGCCGTAATGACGGGTGCACACATGTAGCCACCCGTCATTACGAGAGCTCCATAGACTTCTATGGACTCTCCGTGCCGTTATTACGGCCTGAAATAGGACATGTTCTATCTTTTTCAACGGCACGGGCACCTTCCCGTGAGAAAACGGGAAGGCACCCGTCGCCAATAGAAGTCCATGAGTCCGTTATTACGGGTCGTAATTATGACCCGTAATAATGGGAGTTTTTACGATCGTGTGCATGAGGCCTAAGACGTCTTTTTTTTCCAAGCTGAACAAGCCCAATTGTTCTAGCCTTCCATTATAAGTGACACCTCCCATCCCATTTAATAATCTTGTTGCCCGCCTTTGAACCCTCTACAGTTCTCCTATGTCCTTTTTACAATGTGGAACCCAAAACTGAATTTATTATTCAAGATGTGGCCTTAGGCCCCACGCACACGAACTGATTTTTGCAGCCGCAATTCACCCACAAATCTGCGCGTGAATTGCGACCCCATTAATTTCAATGGGCCCATGCACACGACCGTGGTTTTCACGGTCCGTATGTGGCCCAGGAGCCTGGACCGCAAAAAGAACGGACATGTCTTATTACGGCCGTGTTTTGCAGTCCAGGCTCATAGAAGTTAATGCACACGATTTGCGGGTGACACTCTGCGGCCGTCCGACCCGAAAACCACGGCCGTGCACATGGCTACTGTCGTGTGCATGAGGCCTTAGGCTTTGTTTACATCTGCATCAGGGCTCCGTTCCGTCTGAGATTTCCGTCGGAACGGTGCCCAGACTGACACAAACGGAAACCATAGGTTTCCACTTCCATCACCATTGATTGATTTCAATGGTGACGGGTCCGTGATCTGGTGGAGCAAACAGAGACCTATGGTTTTTGTTTGTTTCAGTCATTGTCCCGTTCTGACAGAACGGGACCCTGACACAGATGTGAACGAAGCCTTACACAAACCATAAAGCAATATTCGTTATAAAAACAAAAAATAAAAAAAAGCCTAGTTTACGCCATGAATACTGCCCACGTGTAAACAAACACCATAAAGGCCCTGTTCACACTGAGTTTTTTGGAGCGGAAACCGCTCCGCAAAACGCCGGAAAATGCCTCCCATTGATTTCAATGGGAGTTGGACGAGTTTTTTTTACCGCGAGCAAAAAAAGTGTCGCGGTAATAAGAAGCGACATTACCCATCTTGAAGCGGTTTCCACCTCCAAAACCCAATCAGTCAGAAAGGGTAATAAAACACCTCGACGGGTGTTTTGACGAGTTTTTGTCAAACCACTGTGCAAAAAAACGTCTGGAGCAGTTTTTGCAGGAGGAATTTTCCTCCTACAAAAAACTGTGTGAACACAGCCAAAGACCGCTGCAGTGTCCACGCTGCATTGCTGGGGTAAAGAATAATGAGTACTTTTTTGTTTTTTTTTAATTCTAGGACATTTGTAGCCATAAGTAAAACAAATTGTAAGAACTCCGCCTCTTTTAATATTGTATTATTTATTTATCAAACGCATAGTAAAGGAAGGAATTTTGAGGCAGATTTTTCTGGCTGCAAAAAAACTCAATGCGGACAGGGCCAAATAGCATGCCGCTCCTTTCTTCTTTTTTTTTTTTTTTTTTACCGTGAGCGGCTAAAAACCTCCGGAAAAAATACCTCCGCCTCCCATTGAAATCAATAGGATGTGGTTTCATACTTCTTTTACCGCTGACTCCGATGCCGACTGGGCCATTATTGCATGTTTACTCCAATTGTATTCCAATATATATATATATATATATATATATATACACATACACACACACACACACACACACTTTTTAAGGTCTATCCAAGCAGCCTCATTTAGGGTTGCATGGTGCATCAAAACTTTGATACTGTGCACCCTCAAACGGTTCAATACCGTTATTTCATGTATTCAGATACTAGGGGGGGGGGGTGGTGTGTGTGTGTGTGTGTGTGTGTGTGTGTGTGTGTGTGTGTGTGTGTGTGTGTGTGTGTGTGTGTGTGTGTTCGTTCAGCATGATATGATGCGGACGGCACTGCATTAATGATTACTGGTGCTGAAGCTAGCGGACATGGCGGCTGACACCACCACTCATTAGTGCAGCGCCAGCCGCATCACCTTCTACTAAAATCGTGCACACATTTGTCAGGAGCGGGGCAATGGCTGTATTATACAGCCGCAGCCCCGCGGCGGAGGTCAGAGAAACCTCTCATCTCCGTCGTTATTCCCCTGAATGCTGCGATCAAAGCTGACCACAGCATTCAAGCGGTAAATGAGAAGGGGGGGGGGGGTGACCTTTAGATCGCATCACAGGGAATCCCTGTGACGCCTTCGAGCGACTTACCATATATGGCCAGACAGTCCAGTGTCCATTGAAGGACCCCAAGGCTGTCTAACCATATTTCCTGTTAGGGCATACTGAGGTATGTCTAAACAACTGCCTGTGTACTATCAGTACATAGATATATGCCAGTACATTAAAGTTTAAAAATAAAAAGTAAAAATAAAGTAATGTGAAATAAAAATATATTTTTTTGCAATGAACATTAAGTCTCAACACGTAAGATATACACACATTCGGTATCGTTGTGACCGTAATAAATTTCTAGCATAATTTATGATGTTTAGAAAAGAAAAACTGCTTTCTTTCACTATTAGTGTGAGGCACGAGGTATTATGAATTTTGAACCTCCGTCTGCCTCCCATTAATAGTAATTAACCCAATAATGTGCCTCATACATTAACCCAATGTTGTCCATTATGACAAACATGATGGGGTAATTCCTATTAATGTGAGGCACATGGAGATACAAAATTCATAATACCAGGTGCCTCACATCAGAAAATGGAAGAACTTCTTTTTTTTGGACAAAAGTATCGTTTTGGTATCGAGTATCGCAATACTACACGAAATATCGGTATCGAAGTCCAAATTCTGGTATCGTGACAACCCTAGCTTCATTATTTACATAATTGGGATAAAAAGCCTGATCTTACCATTTTATATCCGTAAATATTTACATTGTTTTTTTAATTATTATTCATAAACCGTTTATGAAGGAGCTGGAGTCGGACTGTGGGAAAATAGAGGGGTCAGAGTCGAAAGTTTGGCCACAGCTCTGGGGGGCTGCCTAAGTGTCGGGCATGTAAGAGGTGTCATGCAGTGTGTAATCTACCTCTTCCCTTTGAAATAAAAATGCATTGTCAGCCTGTCAAAACATGCGTGTTTGTCTAGGTTTGGGACATTTCTTATGTGTATGACCAACATAAAATCTGGAGATGTACTTTTAAGTGATCAGATCATGACAACCTGCTTATTTTTTTTTTCTTTAATGAGCACCATTATTGTAATTGTAGAGAAGAGGAATTATTATTATGGGACTGTGTCTAAGGCTCTGTTCACACTAGCGATGTTGCTTCTGTCCCTTACGAAGCCATGAGAGGTGTGACAAATGCGTTTTCAAACTAATCCCAAGGCTGTATTGACATTCTGCGGTTTAGCCGCGCTGCCAAAAACTAGACAAAAAAAAGCATGTGTTTTCATGTTATTTGCCGCGGTTTTGCCAATTGCGGTAAAACGCATGTGTTTCGTTGCGGTTTTCGGGCTCGCGGCAAAAAGCATGGCAGAATTGCACTATGTGAATACACCCTAAAAATCCTTATTTTAAATAATTTGACCTCTAATTGGGTTTCCATTAAGGTTCCTTTGTTTTTGACTACAAGAACGGTGCTGCATACGCTGTTCTTGCTATCAAAAACGCAGAAGCCATGATGGAATACAGCGCCACTGTAAACAAAGCCTAAACCATCTCTAGCCCATTAATACCGAAGGTATTTTAAACCTTAATGACCAAGCAATTTTTTACGTTTTCCATCGTCTCTAACTTGTTTTTTTTCTGTCGACATAGCTGTATAGGGGTTTTATTTTTTTTATTTTTTTTTTTATGACAAGTCGTATTTTTCTTATCGCACCATTTTGGGGTACATACAATTTATTGATTAACTTTTTATTAACTTTTTTTGGTGGGGTAGTGTAAAAAAAATGGAAATTTCACTATTCCTTTTTGCGTCTTAAATTTACACCTTTTACCGTGTGGTATAAATAACTTACACTTTATTCAGCGGGTCGTTACGATTGTGGCGATACTATATTTATATATATATATATATATATTTTTTTTTTACTACCTTTAGGGCTTATTCAGACGAACTGGATATACGTCCGTGCAATGTGCGTGACTTTCACGCGCGTCGCACAGACCTATATTACTCTATGGGACCGTGCAGACAGTTGCGTGATTTTTACGCAGCTTCATTCCGCTGCGAAAAACTCACGACATGTCCGTTCTTTGTGCGTATTTCGCGCATCACGCACCCATTGAAGTCAATGGGTGCGTGAAAATCACGCACACCACACGGAAGCGCTTCCGTGGGATGAGCGTGATTCGCGCAACAGCTGTCAAACTATGAATGTAAACAGAAAAGCACCACGTGCTTTTCTGTTTACAAACATCCAAACGGAGTGTCATAATGATGGCGGCATCATACGCTGATGACACACGGAGCTGTTAAGTGCCTTTTGCGCACGCAAAACGCCGCATTTTTTGCGGCCGCAAAATGCACACGCTCGTGTGAATCCGGCCTACACAGTAAAAACACTTAATTTAAAAAATAAAAAAAAATATTTGTTTTTGTGTCGCCACAAAAGTCATAACTTTTTTTTTTTTTTGCAGATGCAGCTGTATGAGGGCTTTTTTTTTTTTTTTTTTTTTTTGCGGGACGACTTGTAGTTTTTATTGGCATCATTTTAGAGTACATGCGACTTTTTGGTCGCTTTTTATCACATTTTTTTGAAGGCAGGATGAACAGAAAACAGCAATTCTGCCATTTGTTTTTCATTAAATTTTTTACACCGTGCAGGTTAAATAATGTAATTGTTTTATAGTTGGGGTCGTTACGGACGTGGCGATACCAAATATGTGTAACTTTTTGTAACTTTTAATTTTTTTTTTTTTAACTTTGGACTTTCATTATTTATTTAAAACTTTATTGAACTGTTAGAGGCTCTGTCACCAGATTAAAAATGCCCTATCTCCTACATCATTTTATCGGCACTGGAATGTAGTTAACAGCAGTGTTTTTTATTTTGAGAAACAATCTTTTTTCAGCAAGTTTATTACATGCAAATTAGTTTCTTAATGCCCAAGTGGGCGTTTTTTTACTTTTAACAAAGAGGGCATATTACAAAGAAGTGTATGGCGCTGACCAATCCGCATCATACACTTCTCTCTATTACACCCAAGCTTGTTTCACTGAACAGCGTGATCTCGCGAGACCACGCTGTGACGTCACTTCCGCCCACAGGTCCTTCATCCCTGCGTCTGAAGACTGAACATAGATCGTCTCCAGGCGTATGAGAAGTTACAGTCGTCGGATCTGCAGCAGCGGAGGAGGCAGCATCACACAGTGCAGGTAAGCATATAGAACTCCCTAGAGACGAAGGACCTGTGGGCGGAAGTGACGTGTCACGAGATCATGCTGTTCAGTGAAACAAGCTTGGGTGTAATAGAGAGAAGTGTATGATGCTGATTGGTCAGCGTCATACACTTCTTTGTAATACGCCCACTTGGTTAAAAGTTAAAAAAACGCCCACTTGGGCATTAAGAAACGAATTTGCATAAATGTAATAAAGGTCATAACTTGCTGAAGAAAGATCGTTTCTCAAAATAAAAAACTGCTGTTAACTACATTCCAGCGCCGATAAAATGATGTAGGAGATGGCGCATTTTTAATCTGGTGACAGAGCCTCTTTAACTTTTTTTTTTTTTTTAGTCCCACTAGGGGACTTTACTTTGCGATATTTTGATCACTTTTAGGGGGAGTTCAAAGGGAGTTTTTTTGTGGCCGAAAATGCCTCCAATTGATTTCAAGGCATTTTTTTCTTGCGAGTGGAAAAAACGACTCGTGGGAAAAAGGTACATGCCCTATCTTTGGGCGTTTACGCCTCTGACCTCCCATTGTCATCAATGGGAGGCAGAGAGTGCATATTTTGCAGCATTTTTTGCCCGCAATGCTCAGCGGCCGCGGGCGAAAAACGGCATGCAGGCAGAGCTAAATCTGCCTCAAAATTACAAATGGAATTTTGATGCAGATTTTCTGCCTGCAAAAAAAACTCTGTGTGAACCCAGCCTTATAATACTGCAATACTCCTGTATTGTATTGCCTGTCGGTGTAAAACTGACAGGCATCTGTTAGGCCATGACTCTGGCCTAACAGGCAATCACTAGAGGCAGACCAGGTGGCCTTTGTTAGGCCCCCGGCTGCCATAGAAACAATTGACACCCCACGATTGCATTGCAGGATGCCAGTGGGCTGAGAGAGGGGCCCCCTCCCTCTAAAGCTACTCAGATGTGGCGCTCGTTATTGAGCGCCGCATCTGAGGGGTTAAATATGATCGGAGACCACCGCTAGTGGTCTCCGATCGTTTCCCTGAAGCCCGAGGCTGTTCAACAGCCCGGGTTTCAGGAGCTCCCCGCCTGATGCGGAAAAAGCTCTTCTGAAGTGCTGCCGTGAAAAGGCGGCGCTTCAGAAGAACTACCCCAAATGGCCGCCGTAAAAAGGCTATACGGTGTTCGGTAAGGGATCAGAGAATATTTTTACCTATTTTGTATTTGTCACTTACGTGTATTTCCTAAACACTGTTCATTTATTTGTGTTTATTTAAATAACACTTTTTTGTGTTTTGTTTTTTTTTATTGTAGTTACTGCTGCTAAGGTTATCGACAAATTTGATGAAGGTGAAATTGATGACGATGCAGTAATACTAGGAAACTTAAAGAAAAGCACTGTAACCTTCCTATCTGATACCGATAAAAAGTACTTGGGGAAAGCTACATCTCGCAAAGACTTAAAAGCAGAATTGGGAGAGAACTCTCTTTCAGAAAATTCTGGTGAGTTTTAGTTTTGTGTTTTTTGTTGATTGTTTGCACTATGTGGACACACCTCCTAATTTATTGCTTTTCAGTCACACCAATGTCATACAGGTTCATGGTGTAAGTACTAAGCAAACTAAGACAAACTCATTTAGTGAAGCCCAACATTAGCTGAAACATGGAAAAAATAGGGTGTTAAATTCTTTGCCAGGATTTTTTCGGGAGCTTACCGAAATCAAATTACAGACTTGGGCCTCATTCACACGGCCGTGCTCGTAATCACGGCTGCGGCCGCATTTTCGGGGCGTTGTCCCATACAATGTATGGGAGCACGACCCGTAAAATACAAAAAGTAGGACGTTCTCCATAATTCATGGCACAGTTCAGCACAGACACCCTTCCGTAGCGATACAGAAAGGTGTCCGCGGCCAATAGAGCTGAACGGGTCCATGATTGCGGTCCACAATAACGGAGATTTTTTACGGTCGTGTACATGGGGCCTAACAAATGTTTGTTTTTCAGATTTTATTTTTTGGTCACGAATTTGTAGTCTCTAAATGAAGCTTTAATTTTTTGTATTTATTTTAGATGAAGATTTATCACTTGGGGAAGAGTATGATTACATTGCTGAACAATTAAGAAGTAATGAAGATGTTGTGACAGATGAAGAAGAGGCCAACTTTGAGGAAGAAAAAGGGGAGGAGGATGATGATGATGATGATGATGGGGGTATTTACAGCGCACAGCAGGATACTGATGAAGATGAAACTGCAGGAGAGAATGACGTAGAAGGATCAGAATTTCCAGATGATTCTGTACAGACATTCTCTAAAGGAAAGGTGTCAGCAGATGTTGCTAAAGGACAAGGAATTAAGAACCAAATAGGTGAGCCATCATTTTATCTTAAAGGGGTTGTCAAAGCATGGGGCAGTTTTTCATACGGATGACATATCCAAAGGGATAGGTCATCAGTATATGATCGATGGGGTTGCGACACCTGGACCCTGTACTGATCAGCAGTTCAGGCTGCCTCCAGGCACGAGAAGTTATGCAGTATTCGGTGCCGGAAGCAGATGGCTCCGGTCACTGTATAGCTGCCGTGCTGGTCTATTGCAGCGCTGCTCCTATTCAATTGAATAGGAGCAGAGCTGCAGCATGACCGCTGTGATGTGATCGGAGCCTTTTGCTTCCGGCACCGACCACTGCTTAAAGGGCTTATCCGGGGACCAAACAATAAAAAAAAAAATTGCTTTGCATTCATATTTTTATGTAAAAAGTCCTTTACTAATCGACTAAATTAAAAATTCGGTACTAAATGGTGCCGTTCAAATACGGTGAACTGTTCCCGTAAACCCCTGAAGTCACTGACCAAATGTCGGGAGCAGTGCTGGAGTCCCTGAGCAGTGCATCAGCTAGCGCTTTGCTCGAGACTCCAGCACTACTCCCGACATTTGGTCAGTGACTTCAGGGGTTTTCTATAGCTGTAGTTCCCGAGCAGAGCATCAGCTGATGCTCTGCTCGGGGAATCCAGCGATGGGAAACCCCTGAATTCACTGTCCATATATGGGCAGTGACGTCGGCAGCAGTAGTGGAGTCCCCGGGAGAGCTTCAGCTGATTCTCTGCCTGGGGACTCCCGTACTGCTGCCGACATCACTGTCCATATACTCCAGCAATGGGCAGTGTGATAGCCCCTTGCGGTCATGCCATTGATAACACATTTACACGAACAGCACAGGAAGCAAGCACTCAGTCACGTGGAGCCGTGTCAGCGTGTCATCATTATTAGAAAAGCTCCACGACATCGGGAACAGTTTACCGGGTTTGAACGGCACCATTTAGTGCCGAATTTTTGATTAAAGTCTATTAGTAAGTGACTTCTCTTTACATATTTTATTTTTTTTTAATCAAGTTTTTTTTTTTTTTTATTATCCATAAAAAATATATCTAAATTAAAAACAAGAAAAAAATCATATATATATATATATTATACACACATTTTATTCATATTCCACCATTCACAGTAAGTGGACACAGCACCCGTCCTACACCTTCCTGCTCAATGACCACTGCACAGGTCACAGACCATGCCTAGGAAACTCTCCCATAGAAGTCAATGAGTCCCCTCTTGTTCACAGGTTCCAATAGTCACATGTGGCTGCTGTATATAGCATATGTCTAAATGCTGTTAAATGGACATTAACTTAAAGCGTAACTAAACGTTTGATCAACTTTTTATTTTCTATTAGCATGTGTAATATAAATATATTTTGTAATATACTTTATTAATGAATTTGGTCTACTTTTTGTGTTGTGTTTTAAATGGCCACTCTGACACTTTTTTAGTACATTTTATTTCTTGTATTTCACCTGTTGCTAGCAGAAATCCGTACACTGTTTGAATGTATCGGTATACGGATTCTGCTGCCTATGAGTACAGGTGGGTGGTGGCCCCATCCGGACGTCAGATGTGCACGCCCCCATCGTGAGGTCAAGAAGGTCTCTATAAACTACACAGTTTTCTTTAGGCCTGGTTTACACTAGCGTGTGCATTTTGCGCACGCAAAAAACACGGCGTTTTACGTGCGCAAAAGGCACTTAACAGCTTCGTGTGTAATCACCATATGATGCGCGGCTGCGTGATTTCCACGCAGCCGCCATCATTATCACACTCTGTTTGGATGTTTGTAAACCGAAAAGCACGTTGTGCTTTTCTGTTTTCCTTCATCCTTTTCAGTGCTGTTGCGCGAATCACACTTGTCCCACGGAACTGCTTCAATGGGTGCGTGATGGGCGAACAACGCACAAATATAGGACATGTCGTGAGTTTTTCGCAGCGGACTCATGCTGCGCAAAACTCACGGACTGTCTGCACTGCCCCATAGACTAACATAGGTCCGTACAACACGCGTGAAAATCACGCGCGTTGCACGGACGTAATACACGTTTGTGTAAACAAGCCCTAAGTGTAACCTGCAGCAGCAGAGCGCATGGAAGAGACTGTGATGAGCTCTGCTGCTGTCCAGACTATAGTGTGTGTGAGAGGCGCTTCAGTAGCTGAAGCGCAGATCTGGCGCCCCCTCCCTGTCCACTGTGCTATAACCGGTAGTAGCAGAGCGCAGGGAGGACAATGACAGCTCTGCTACTGTCCGCACTATAGTGTGTGTGTGAGAGGCGCTCCAGTAGCAGATGCGCAGGTCTAGCGGCGGCTCCCTCGCTAGACCTGCGCTTCCGCTACTGGAGCGCCTCTCGCACACTATAGTCCGGACAGTAGCAGAGATGTCATTGTCCTCCCTGCGCTCTGCTACTGCCGGTTATCGCACAGTGGACGAGGGGACAGTGAGGGGGCTGTAAAGAACTTGCACATATAGCAGGTTACAATATTTCAAATTGTACTGCTATACGCCTTCCAAATAGCAACAGCTCCCGCAAACACTACAGTAGGTTATGAGATCTATAATGTGTGTGTGTGTGTGTGTGTGTATATATATATATATATATACATACATACATACACACACATACACACACACACACACACACACACACACACACACACACACACACACACACAAATATATATACATTTACAAAGTATATAGAAAGTATATACTTTGTATTCCCTGTGCCCCTTTAGTGTTCAAATAGACAGGCAGGAATAGTAAGTTAGTTAGCGTGATCATGAATTGTTAGTTAATTAAGTCATAGATTAACTATTTAGCGTAATTTTAATAAATTACACTAAATCTGGCACTTTTTTGATCAATTGTTTCTTTGTAATATAAAATATGTGTTGCATATGTAGTAAAAATATATATTTTTTGAAAGTGTTATTTGTTGCGAAAAAAAACCCTAAAAAAAGTTGTTATCCGAAGTAGTTCAGAAGTTATGACCGTTTAAAAGAATGTATGCCAATACTTTTACATTTAGGCCTGGTCATTGAGGCATCAATGACCCTTGGTCCTGAAAGGGTTAAGGGGTGTAGTTTCCCAAATGCTGTAATTTTTTGGGTGTTTCTACCGTTTTGGTTCCTCAGGGGCTTTGCAAATGCGACATGAGCCCCGAAAACCATTCAAGCTAAAGTGGAGCTCCAAAAGCCAAAGAGCACTCCTTCCCTTCTAAGCCCTGCCGTGGGTCCAAACAGCAGTTTATTGCCAAATATTACCGTGATCAGGAGAAATTGCTTTTCAAATGTTTTTTTTGTTGTTGTTTTTTTCTCCTTTATGTCTTGTAAAAAATGTATACGATTAAAATGTATTTTCTAATATATAATGCCCTCAAAGCCACTTCTGAACTGGTCCCTAAAAAAAATAGGTTTTGGAAATTTTCTTGAAAATGTGAGAAATTGCTGCTGTAGTTCTAAGCCTTGTAATGTCCTAGAAAAATAAGAGTGTTCAAAAAAACAATGCCAACATAAAGTAGAGAAATAGGAAGTGTTAATTAGTAACTATTTTGTATGGTATTACTATCTGTTTTACAAGCGGATACATTTAAATTTCACCAATGTTTGCAAATTTTCTCAATTTAGGTATTTTTCACAAATCACTTTTTTAAATTAATCGACCAAATTTTTCCACTAACCTAATATGTCACGAGAAAACAATTTTTAGAATCGTTTGGATGGGTAAAAGCATTCCAAAGTTATTACCACATAAAGTAACACGTCATATTTGAAAAAATCGTCTGTGTCCACAAGGCCAAAACAGGCGGTGTCCTTTAAAGGAGAGCTTTCACCTCCCCATACATGTGCAGCATAAAATAGGGAGGACTGCACAAACTCTGGGGCACTTTAAAAATGTTTCTACCTCCCTCCGTTATTTAGATATCGGTGCCATTATGTTTGGCACCCGATATTTAAATAATCCCCTGAACAGTCAATGGGGCGTGTACTGTCAAGGGTGCGTGTTACTATGGCTGTGACACTGTCCAATCAGATATGGACAGTTACAGCAAAAGCGAGGAGAGAGAGTGTGCGTGCGCACGCGCTCTCACTCTTTAACTTTGAAGATCAGTCTTCTGCCGAACTGGCAAGGGGGTGTGTCGCTGCTATGGACAGTGTTAAAAGAGCTGGGGAGCGCTTGCACTGTCCATAGCAGAGACATGTCCCTTTGCCAGTTCGGCAGAAGACTGATCTTCAAAGCTGAAGTGTGAGAGAGCCTGCACGTGTGCGCGTACACTCTCTCCTCACTTTTGATGTAACAATGTCCTTATCTGATTGTCACAGCCATAGTAACACGCCCCCTTGACATTACACGCCCCATTGACTGTTCAGGGGTTTATTTAAATATCGGGCGCCAAATATAACGGCACCGATCTCTAAATAACAGAGGGAGGTTGGGATTTTTTTAAAGTGGCAGAGTTTGTTCAGCCCTACCCATTACATGCTGCACTCAGCTGCACATTATATATATATAGCAGACAAAAAATGGCGACAGCACCCTGCGAACACTAATGCCACCTAAACCACTAAATATAAATAAATATGCACTAAAGCTAAATCTACTTACAAATAGGGAGGTTCTTAGTGCACATTTTGATCAAAAAGTGTTAGCCCACCTGCCACGACAAGGCGACCTCTGTAAGGTGGGAACCTACGCTGCACATACACCCAGAACTGGGACTAAGCCTACATGTATACCTGGGGATGGTAGGATCCAGCATTGAACTGATTAAAATCACCCAGGGCAGAATGGGAGGAGTGCAAGAACAACAAGTGGAGGCAGTCACTAACCCCACATATATGGATCACATAAACACAACAAAAAGTTGAACAGCACATTCCAACTAAATGATACAAAATGTATGCAGGTGCAAGAACACCTGTGACTGCAGAAATACAGCAGACAAAAAATGGCGACAGCACCCTGCGAACACTAATGCCACCTAAACCACTAAATATAAATAAATATGCACTGTCCATAGCAGAGACATGTCCCTTTGCCAGTTCGGCAGAAGACTGATCTTCAAAGCTGAAGTGTGAGAGAGCCTGCACGTGTGCGCGCACACTCTCTCCTCACTTTTGATGTAACAATGTCCTTATCTGATTGTCACAGCCATAGTAACACGCCCCCTTGACATTACACGCCCCATTGACTGTTCAGGGGTTTATTTAAATATCGGGCGCCAAATATAACGGCACCGATCTCTAAATAACAGAGGGAGGTTGGGATTTTTTTAAAGTGGCAGAGTTTGTTCAGCCCTACCCATTACATGCTGCACTCAGCTGCACATTATATATATATATATATATATATATATATATATATATATATAATTTGTCAAATTTCATTGCCCATACATTACATCAAAACAAAAAATGTATACATATTAGATGTCTACACGATCAAAATAACCTGACGAATTAATTTAACAGGGTATTTAGCTTGAAACATGAACAGGATAAAAAAAGATATAACTTATATAGATTTTCTACATTGTTTAAGTTCCGTTACTTTTTTCTACCCCCCCCCCCAAACAAAATCACGAAAAAAAAAAACCATACAATTTCTACCGCATAAAACAAGGCCTCATACGGCCACTTCAATGAAAAAATAAATAAGTGCTCTTGCTGCTGAAAGGCAAAAACTGAAAAAATTTAGCTTTTCTTTTCAGGCCTGGTTATTAACCCCTACCCACACGAGTAAGTAACTGTACATCGTTGCGGGAGGTTACTTCCCGCACGAGGACGTACAGTTACTGAGTTTTTTCCGGTACACACTGTCGGCGACAGTGTACACCGGAAACCGGGAGGTCAGCTGTCGCCGACAGCTGACACTCCACTCTTGCCGACCAGCGGTCCTTTGCCGCTGATTTCGGTGAATTAACCCCATAAATTCGGCGATCGGTTGCAATCGCCAAATTTTAGGGGTTTCTAGCATATCGGCAGACCCCGGTCCGAAATCGCAGGGTTTGCCGATAGTATGGCAAACAGAAGCCAAACAATGGCTTCTGGGTCTGCCATGGACGGAAGCCCATCAGGACCAACCTTCGGCTGGTCCTGATAGGCTTCTTGTCAGAGTGACAGGAAGTCACTGTGTCGTTCCCGATGCACACTGTTGGCGACAAGGTGTGCATCGGGAGCTGGGAGGTCAGCTGTCCCCGACAGCTGACACTCCAGTGTTGCCGATCAGCGGCTCATCGCCGCTGATTTCGGCAATCAACCCGATTTTAAATGTGCTCGATTGCGATCACCACATTTAGGAGGTTTGTAGCACATCAGCAGCCCCCATGAAATTGTGGGGGCTGCTGATGCTTGTGATGGCATCCGGAGGCCAGGCAACAGCCTCCGGGTCTGCCATGTATGGAAGCCTATGAGGACCCACCTCTGGCTGGCCCTCGTAGACTTACTGTAAGAGTGACTGTGACGTCACACTGACAGTTGGAATACGTTACACTACATAGGTAGTGTAATGTATTCTAGCAGCGATCAAAGCTGCAGGTAAAAAAAAGTACACATTTGGTATCGCCGTGTTCGTAAACGACCCAAACTATGTTATTTTTCCGCACGGTGAACGCCGCAAACTAAATGGAAAACTATATCAGCATCGCTATTTTTTGGTCACAACCCCTCCCAGAATATAGAATAAAAAGTAATCAAAAAGTCGCATTTAATCCAAAATAGTACCAATAAAAACTACAACCCGTCCCGCAAAAAGCAAGACCTCCCACAGCTTTTTTTGACGAAAAAATAAAGTTACAACTCAGAATAGGGTGTCTCAGAAAATAAATTATTTTATAGAAACGTCATTTTATTGTGCAAACGCTGCAAAGCGTAAAAAAAAACTACACATATGGTATCGCCGTAATCGGACCGACCGGCAGAATAAAGTGAAACGTCATTTATTGCTCACGATGACTGCCAAAATCGCTTTTTTTTTTGGTCACCTTCGCTCTAAAAAAGATCATTTGGGGTCAAAATGCTCACTATACTCCTAGATAAATTCCTTGAGGGGTGTAGTTTCCAAAATAGGGTCACTTTTGGGGGGTTTCCACTGTTTTGGTCCCTCCGGGGTGTTGCAAACCCGACATGGCACTGAAAACCAATCCAGCAAAATCTGCGCTCCAAAATCCAAAAGGCACTCCTTCCCTCCTGAGCCCTGCTGTGGGTCGAAACATTAGTTTATGACCACATATTAGGTATTGCTGTAATCGGGAGAAATTGCTTTCCAAATGTTGGGATGCTTTTTCTCCTTTATGCCTTGTAAAAATTAAAAAAATTCTATCTTTCTAAAGGGAAAAAAAGGTGATTTTCATCTTCACAGACTAATTCCACTAAATTCTGCAAAAAAAAAAACTGGGGTCAAAATGCTAACTATACCCCTAGAAAAATGGGGTCACTTTTGGGGGGTTTCAACTGTTTAGGTACCACAAGACCTCTTCAAATCTGACATGGTGCCTAAAATATATTCCTAAAAAAAGGAGGCCCCAAAATCCACGAGTTGCTCCTTTGCTTCTGAGGCCTGTGTTTCAGTCCATTACCGCACTAGGGCCACATGTGGGATATTTCTAAAATCTGCAGAATCTGGGCAATAAATATTGAGTTGTGTTTCTCTGGTAAAACCTTCTCTTAAAGATTTTTTATTTTATTTTATTTTTATTACAAATTAATTTCGGCAATAAAAATGAAATTTGTAAATTTCACCTCTACTTTGCCTTAATTCCTGTGAAACACCTAAAGGGTTAAAATACTTTCTGAATGTGGTTTTGAATACCTTGAGGGGTGCAGTTTTCAAAATGGGGTGATTTATGGGGACTTTCTAATATAGAAGGCCCTCAAAGCCACTTCAGAACTGAACTGGTCCCTGAAAAAATGGGCTATTGAAATTTTCTTGAAAATATGAGAAATTGCTGCTAAAGTTCTAAGTTTTGTAACGTCCCAGAAAAATAAAAGGACGTGAAAAAAAATGATGCAAACAATAAGTAGACATATGGGGGATGTTAACTAGTAACTATTTTGTGTGGTATTAATATCTGTTTTACAAGCAAATACATTTAAAGGGAATGTGTGGCTAGAAATTGTATTTTTTTTTAATTTTTTTTTCAGTTAAACAGTATATAAGTGATTACACATTGTTTTAATTTTCTCACAAGTCAGGAAATATTATAAATTAGATTTTAATTTATAACCTTTCCATGTGCTGGTCATTAGAGGGAGCAATTCCCAAAATTGCAGCATTGGCAATGTGGTAAAGCAACCTCATTGCTTTATGCTGCAAATTTGGGGTAGACACACTTGCTCTAGTGTCCTCACACAATCCCCCTTCCCTTATCCTGGCTCGTGCCAAGAGAAGGAGGGGGTTGAATCTTCAAACCTTCTACACTGTGTGCCGCCATTTTCTGAGCGAATGCACAGTGTATGAGGATTAGATAGTGGTAATCAGACAGTATAACACAAACATACACGAACGTAAAACACACATCACATACACAAACATAACTTACCTGCTCCTGCCGCCTCCACTCCTATTCCTTGTGTCTTCGCTGCCTTGAACATATGGCCGGAAGCTGCGACCGGAAGTCGTCATCTTACTTTCCGGCCGCGGCTTCCGGTCCACATGAAAATGGTGCCGGATTTCGCTCTGCCGAAGACCTTCCTTTTGGTCTGTGTGGGAGCGGCGCATGCGCCGTTCCCACACAGACTGCGTACGCTATAGTGAATGGAACGGCTCCCGTTCGCATTCTCTATGGGGATGTATGTTCCGTATTCCATCCCTGTATGTGTTGTTAATCGATACACATACAGAGATGAAAAAAAAAAAATGTCAGCCCCCATAGAGAAGTAAGAATAAAGTAAAAAGTACAACACAAGAACACAAATAAATAAAATGTATTTTAAAATCAAACTAAAAGCAATATTATATATATATATATATATATATATATATAAAAAAAAATTCCGTGACACATTCCCTTTAAATTTATAAAAATGCAAATTTTTGCTACAATTTGAAGTTTTTCACAAATATTGAATTTATCGACCAAATTTTTTCACTAACATAAAGTACAATATGTCACGTGAAAACAATCTCAGAATCGCTTGGATAGGCAAAAGCATTCCGCAGTTATTACCACATAAAGTGACACATGTCAGATTTGCAAAAATCATCTGTGTCCACAAGGCAAAAACAGGCTGTGTCCTAAAGGGGTTAAACGGTTAAATGTTGTCATCTGCGAAATACATCTCCATGATGGGTTAACTGGTTCCCGACCGCTGGCTGTGTTTTTACGGCCAGCGGTCAGGGTCCTTAAAACCCGCGCCATAGACTTTTTACGGCTCGGGTTTTAACTTGCTGCCTGAGCGATCAGGCAGCTGAATGTCGGGTCTCCGGCTGTCAGTGACTGCCGGGGACCCTGAGTAGAAGATAGAAGCAGCTTTCGCTGATTCTGTCTTCTCTGATCACTTGTACATAGCACTCAATGAACGCTGTGTATAGGAATAGAGGCAGCGGCCGCGCCGCTGTCTCTATTGCTCCCGGTGTTCATGTGACTGGTAACATGATCGCCGGGTGCTGTTACTGACACTGCTGCTGGGTCTTACTAGACCCAGCACAGCCCTATTGGTGACAATCGTCACTATGAGAGGGCTGATTTCCCCTGTAACTGCGGCTGTTACAGTGGAAAAGCATGGTGTAAGGCCTCATGCACACAAACTTATTTTTGTCCTCCCGTAAATACTGGCGAAATAAGGGTCCTTGGTCACACGTATTCGACCCGCATTGCACCAGTATTTACGGACCCGTGCCCGTAAATACGGGTCCGGTGTCACCAGTATTCTACCCGTATTTACGGGCACGTTTTCGCTGCAAAATTGCACTGCACTGATCGGCAGCCCTTCTCTCTTATCAGTGCAGGATAGAGAGAAGGGACAGCCCTTTCCGCAGTAAAAGAAATTCATACTTACCCGGCCGTTGTCTTGGTGACGAGTCCCTCTCGACATCCCTGGATGACGCGGCAGTCCATGTGACCGCTGCAGCCAGTGATTGGCCAGTGATTGGCTGCAGCAGTCACATGGGATGAAACGTCCTCCCGGGAGGCCGCACTGGAGGCAGAAGAAGAGGAGTTCTGGATAAGTTAACTTTTAATACTATTCACTCCAGCGGTAGTCACTGTCCCGGGTGCTGAGAGTTACTGCCGATCAGTTGACTCTTTCAGCAACCTGGACGGTGACTATCCCTTGACGTCGCCTAGCAACGCTCCCGTAATTACGGGTGCACAAACGTAGCCATCTGTAATTACGGGAGCCCCATAGACTTCTATGGGTCTGCCCGTGCCGTTATTACGGCCTGAAATAGGACATGTTCTATATTTTTCAATGGCACGGGCACCTTCCTGTAAGCATACGTGAAGGTTCCCGTGGCCAATAGAAGTCTATGGGCCCCGTAATTACGGCTCGTAATTACGGGTGTTTTTACGTTCGTGTGCATGAGGCCTCAACGAAAGAAAAAAATATATATAAAGTTCCCCAAAGGTCTTTTTTGAGCTTTGAGGGACAGACCATAGTAATAAAAGAAATTAAAGTAAAATGCAAAAAAAAATTTAATTCATTCACATAAAATACCCACCCCAAAAAAAATCGTCACCCCCCTGCCCCCGCCAATCATTGTTGTAACGCTAGCGCTGACCCAATTACCCTAATATAGACATGTAATATATTAAAATTTACGGTAGACAATGACCATCACAAATAAAAGGTCTATTTTAGGGTAAAACTATGTTATTACCAAAAACAAATAGCTGAAAAGTAAAAAAGCGTATTTATTTATTTTTTACTATTATTTTCAAACTTTAAGAATAAAAATTCTAAAATAGCAAAAAGGCTGTGTATAAAAACGATAAAAAAAGAAACCTGCATTGTCTACGGAAAAAACATTGCAAAAATCAAGTACTTAGCCCAACAAATAAAAAAAGTTATAGCCATTTAACTAACACGTGCTAAAAAGGGCTAAACGGTGTCTGGTCCTGAAGGCGCAAAATAGCCCGGTCCTGAACTGGTTTAAAATAGCTAGTGCTCTACAGCCCCCTGAAATCCAAAGCCGAATGCTGCTTCCCGAGTCCTCCTGAATAGGATGTACTCTTGGTGCTTGAGATGGAGTGCTCTTTCAATCTGCAGATCTCCATGAATCAGTCTTGCCAAGTGATCTTGCAGCAGCTAGGATGGGGGTATTAAAACATTTAGCCAGCATGTAGGTATTGAAGGTTACCAAGACTTTTTAGATTGTTATAGCCACAGGTCTCTATGACCTTGCATAGAATGGCTGATGTACAGAAACTGGGCTTTTTGCCATATGTCTCAACAAGTTTGTGTTGCCTTTTCTTCAAGTACAATGAAGTGTCTCCTTATTTTGTCTTGCTACAATGTAACAGATTTATTTTTCACCTCCTAAAGTACCAGTTGTGTGTGATGAACGTTGCATTGGCTAAGCTGTCTTAAACTCTACTATATTATCTAGAGTAAGTTAAAGGTTTTTGTAAGGATCAAGATAATAGATGAAAATGTGAGTTACTCAAAAGGTAATCCTTTTTATTAGTTCGTTTGAAGGTGTCTTTGGGAGGTAATTGTTTTAAAGAATTAAATCATTAATTTTCTGCAGCCAACACATCCCGGCAGATTTGACAAGTAATCCTGCTGGCTCACCATATATAATGCGCCGCCCCATGGTTCAGACGCACTTTCTTTAATTATGTGATTTCTAATTTTGGCTAGTGCCCAGATGTGACTGTCTTTTGAAGCTATAGGAGATCGCATGAACCCACAATCAAAGACCACCGTTGTCATAAAAGGACTGAAGCAATTAAAATGGATCCTATTTTACACACGGATGTACCATAAAAACACCAATACTTTGCCTTCATTGTCAGTTGGGAAACTATTTTCTTAAAGCACACCTAACTTCTCAGGTGACTTTTCAGAATAAGCTGTCATATGTGTACATGAGGAATAACATTATTTCTGGCCATTATATGACTTGTATTCTGCATTATTTAGCAATCTAACAGATACGGTTGACAGCTACCCTCAAATATTGTATGAGCAAAAAAATTTTTTTTAGAACCGCACTCTGTGTACACCGCCAATATAATTGACAATTTAAAATGGGAAGGGGGAAAGATGTGGTGTTCTGTAGAGAGCAAAAATGAAAATAAAAAAACCTTTATTAACCCTTTCAAGACCGAGCTCATTTTGACCTTCATGACGAGCCCCATTTTCTCAAATCTGACGTGTCAATTTATGTGTTAATAACTCTGGAATGCCTTTGCCTATCCAAGCGATTCTGAGATTGTTTTCTCGTGACATATTGTACTTTCTGTTAGTGGAAAAATTTGATCAATAAATTCATTGCTTATTTGTGAAAAACACCAACATTTTGAGAAAATGTGCAAAAATTATGATTTTTCTCATTTTAAATGTATCTGCTTGTAAAACAGATAGTAATACCGCACGAAATAGTTACTATTTTACATATTCCATATGTCTACTTTATATTTGCATTGTTTTTTGAACATCCTTTTATTTTTCTAGGACGTTACAAGGCTTAGAACTTTAGCAGCAATTTCTCACATTTTCAAGAAAATTTCAAAAGGCTATTTTTACAGGGGCCAGTTCAGTTCTGAAGTAGCTTTGAGGGCCTTATGTACTAGATAGACCATATAAATCACCCCATATTAAAAACTGCACCCCTCAAAGTATTCAAAACCGCATTCAGAAAGTTTCTTAACCCTTTAGGCGCTTCACAGGAGTTAAAGCAAAGTACAGGTGAAATGTACAAATTTTATTTTTTTGCTGAAATTCATTTGTAATAAAAAAAAATCTGTAACACAGAAGGTTTTTCCCAAGAAATGCAACTCAATATTTATTGCCCAGATTCTGCAGTTTTTAGAAATATCCCACATGTGGCCCTAGTGCGCTAATTTACTGAAACACCGGCCTCAGAAGCAAAGGAGCACCTAGTGGATTTTGGGGCCTCCTTTTTTTTAGAATATATTTTAGGCACCATGTCAGGTTTGAAGAGGTCTTGTGGTGCCAAAACAGTGGAAATCCCACAAAAGTGAGACTGTTTTGGAAACTACACACCTCAAGGAATTTATCTAGGGGTATAGTTAGCATCTTGATCCCACAGGTCTTTTGCTATATTTATTGGAGTATGTCTGTGAAAGTGAAAATCTACTTTTTTTCTGAAAAAATATAAAAAAAAATATTTGCAAGGGTAAAGATTAAAAAGCACCCCAAAACTTGTAAAGCTACTTCTCCCGATTACGCCAATACCCCATATGTGGTACTAAACTGCTGTTTGGACCCACGGCAGAGCTCAGAAGGGAAGGAGCGCCATTTGGATTTTGAAGCGCAGATTTTGCTGGATTGTTTTTCAGTGCCATGTCGCGTTTGCAACGCCCTGGAGGGAGCAAAACAGTGGAATCCCCCCAAAACTGACCCCATTTTGAAGACTACACCCCTCAAGGAATTTTTCTAGGGGTATAGTTAGCATTTTGACCCCACAGTTTTTTTGCTGAATTTAGTGGAATTAGGCCGTGAAATAGAAAATCTACCTTTTTCTGAAAAAACATAGAAATGTTTAATTTTTACAATGAATAAAGTAGAAAAATCACCCCAAAATTTGTAAAGCAATTTGTCCTGATTTCAGCAATACACCATATGTGGTAATAAACGGCTGTTTGGACCCACGGCAGGACTCAGAAGGGAAGGAACAATATTTGGCTTTTGGAGCTCAAATTTAGCTGGAATGGTTTTCGGGTGTCAGGTCGCATATGCAAAGCCCCTGAGGTACCAAAACAGTGGAAACCTCCCAAAAGTCCCTTTAGGGGACTGGAACGAGCGATCATTAGGTCGCTGGTACAATACACTGCAATACTAATGTATTGCAGTATAATGTCATTTTACAGGCTCCTGTAACAGCGCGATCGCTGTTCCTGTCCATTAGTCCCGGGTGTCAGCTGTAATACACAGCTGACACCTGCAGAATATGGAGCGGGCGCAGCGCGTGAGCCCGTTCCATATATAACCCCTCGCACCACGACATGCTATTAAGTCGTGGTACGCGAAGGCGTTAATGCGCAGCGGATGGTGCAAATTGAAAATTTAAATTTTCCACTGATATGCCATTTTAATGCACAATACGTTGTGCCACTGAAGACAAATGCCTCATACGATGTTGAGCGGGTTCTCCGGATATAAAATATCATATATGTGGACGTAAGCTGGTGTTTGGGCACGCTGTGGGGCTCCGAAGGGAGGGAACGCCATTTGGCTTTTGGAGCGCAGATTTTGCTTGGTAACTGTTCTGTTTGGGGTTTTGCTGGTATTTCAATTTATGATGTGGGGGTATATGTAACCTGTGCGGAGAACATCAGGACATAATAAGAGGGTATAATAATGGGGTACATAAATAATAATCCGCAGATATGTGGCCGGTGTCGCACTGATAAATGGTCGCCCGATCTCATCTGCTTTTGGAACACTGCACATTTTGCATCGCCATATTCTGAGAGCCAGAACGGTTTTATTTTTTTCTCCAACGGAGCTGTGTGAGGGCTTATTTGTTGCGGGACAATCTGTACTTTTCATTGGTACCATTTTAGGGTACATGTGATTTTTTTTTTTTATCACTTTTTATTAGATTTTTTTGTCAAGCAAAGTGACAAAGAAACATAAATTCTGACAATGTTTTTTGTATTTTTTTTTTTACAGTGTTCACCGTGCGGTATAAATGACATTTTACTTTATTCTGCGGGTCGGTACGATTACGGCGATACCATATGTATATAGGTTTTTTATGTTTTGTGGCGATTGCGCAATAAAATCACTTTTCTATAAAATTATTTATTTTTTGTGACACCGTATTCTGAGAGCCATAATTTTTTATTTTTCCATCAAAAAAGCGGTGTAAGGGCTTGTTTTTTGCGGGACGGGTTGTAGTTTTTATTGGTATTATTTTGGGGTACATGCGACTTTTTGATCACTTTTTATTGTATATTTTTGGAGGGTTGATGACCAAAAAATAGTGATTCTGACATTTGTTTTTTAATTATTTTTTTTGCGGTGTTCACCGTGTGGGAAAAATAATATTATAGTTTTATAGTTTGGGTCGTTATGAACGCGGTGATACCAAATATGTGTACTTGTTTTTTTAAATTTTCATTTTTTTCCTATAATAAAAGACTTATTATAGGAAAAAAAGCATTTTTTGTTTTTGTAACTTTTATAACTTGTTTTTACACCTTTTATAAAACATTTTTATTTACTTTATTTTTTACTTGAAGACTGGCAGCACTGATCGCTGCTATAATACATTACACTACCTAGGTAGTGTAACGTATTATAAACAGTCAGTGTGACGCTGAGACTCACACTGACAGGAAGTTTATGAGGACCTGCCTCCGGCTGGTTCTCATAGGCTGTTGTGCATGGCAGACCCGGGGGCTGTTGTATGGCCTCCGGTTCTGCCTTATAACCGACTGCAGCACCCGCAATCGGTCCCCGGGAAAGTTTGTTGTAGCAACAAACTTTCGTTTGTTATAGCAACAAACTTTCCAGTTCGTTGCTACAACACACTTTCCCTGCAATCACATGACCGGGACCTGAACTAATCAGGTCCCGATCATATGTCCTTGACCAGAGGCAGGTGATAACAGCACGATCCGGGTGTCAGCGCTACTCTGAGACACCCGGATCGTGCTTTCAACACCCACCGTGAATTCACGTCGGCACTGCACAGAGCCCAGCAAGTGCCGACGTGAATATACAGTGAGCGGTCGGGAAGCGGTTAATGGCCTAATGAACGATTAAAATCTCCAATGTTCGTACAATGTACAAGGTCCAGATGACATATAACATAGTTTTGTATACCAACTATGAGCACCCTTTATGGTCCAAATATCTTGATCCCTAATAGCAACTCTGTATTGTATGAACAAAGCTTGTTCTCAGCTGAAGGGAAGGAATTAGCGCATGTATGTGAAAAATAATGCATATGAAAATCTTACAAAATAAAGACAAAAGTATTGTGAAAAACTGAGTAACATAACATCGTTTTGTAAATAAATAAATATATATATATATATATATATGTGTATAATGTGTATGTGTGTGTGTGTATATATATATATATATATATATATATATATATATATATATATATATATATAAAAACAAAGTAGAAGCAGCACCGTTTTCTTTAGTATCGGGTGCACAGGTTCTTGTTCAGACACACGACCAGTGTCCCAAATAGCCAGCAACAAATCCAAAAGACAAGACAGCACTCCAAATTCAGTGATAGATAGGATCACTTTAATCACCCCTTGCGACGTTTCAACCCTACTCAATGGGGTCTTTCTCAAGCAATGATTGCTTGAGAAAGACCCCATTGAGTAGGGTTGAAACGTCGCAAGGGGTGATTAAAGTGATCCGATCTATCACGGAATTTGGAGTGCTGTCTTGTCTTTTGGATTTGTTGCTATATATATATAATCTGTGTGTGTGTACTATTATTGATTTGTATCAACTCTCTGCATTGTTACTTGCATCCATATGTTTTTGATCCAGTTGTCAATGGAAAAAAACATAATTACAACACTGTTGTATTACCCAGTTTTTTCACGATACTTTTTTATTTTATTTTTTTTACGATTTTCATGAACGTTTTTTACATTTTTATTTTATTTTTCACAACAGTTATGAGACAGTTTTTGTTGATCATACTCCCACTGCAATATTTATGGAGGTTTCTCTCTTGTCTGAGAACATTTTTGATCATAATACTAGTGCTCTTGCTATTGATAAATAGATACAACACTGGATTTCACCAGATGTATTGTTACACACGGTTATAAGATAATTCTTCACAATTTTCTTATTGGTTCCTATCTCAGACCAGCTTTATAAAAATGCTGAATTCATTTTCCAGTAGGACTTGGCACCTGCTCACACTGCCAAATGTACCAATACCTGGTTTAATAACCACAGTATCACTGTGCTTGAATGGCCAGCAAACTCACCTGACCTAAACCCCATAGAGAATCTATGGGGTATTGTCAAGAGGAAGATGAGACACCAGACCAAACAATGCAGATGAAAGCCGCTATCATACAACCTGGGCTTCCATAACACTTCAGCAGTGCCACAGGCTGATCGCCTCCATGCCACGCCGCATTGATGCAGTAATTCATGCAGAGCCGGAGCCCCGACCAAGTATTGAGTGCATATACTGTACATACTTTTCAGTAGGCCAACATTTCGGTATTAAAAATAATTTTTGAAATTGGGTTTATATAATATTGACATTTTCTGAGATACTAAATTTTGGGTTTTCATTAACTGTTAGTCATAATCGTCAACATTAAAAGAAAAAAATGCTGGAAATAGATCACTCTGTGTGTAATGAATCTATATAATATATGACTTTCATGTTTTGAAGTGAATTGCTGACATAAATTAACTTTTTGATATTGTAATTCATTGAGGAGGACTAGTATATAGAAGCTGCAGCAGCATGGAGGACATTGTACAGCCGTAATGAGCTGTGTAGCAGAGAATCCAGCACTGGAGTGAAAAATAACACACCAGGAAGCTGCAGCACGTCTGTGTGTCTATCACTCTGATTCTTCTCCCCCCTCCACTTTCTATAGAGTTTTATTGAAAGGCAGTGAAGAGACACACTCCACCTTCTGCAGTCAGTCTGTAACTAGGAATGAAAAACTCAAGCACTCCTTTGGTTGAAATATGCAAAATAGGTTTATTTTAAATAAGGCAATATAAGAGAGAAGGTGTAATGTTCCGTGCCTTATCAAACTCTATTGCCGCCTGTCAATAGAAAAAACCTTATAGGAAATGAAGCTGTGAAGATGGGTAGCTTGTATCATGGGTAAGCGTGAAACAAGCTACCCATCTTCACAGCGTCATTTCCTATAAGGTTTTTTTCTATTGACCAGCGGCAATAGAGTTTGATAAAGGCCGAATTGTGGCCGAAACGTTACACTTTTTCTCTTATATTGCCTTATTTAAAGTAAACCGATTTTGCATATTTCAACCAAACGAGTGCTTGAGTTTTTCATTGCAAGTATCTATGGGATGGGAACCCTACCTACAGCACCCAGACAACCTGCAGAGTGCCACAGATTTGATCTACAGTCTGTAATTTGGGATAGATTTTGCTTGACAACAGGGGGTCGACAGCAGATCACTGAAGGGAGGCACCTAGTGGCATTAAATTCACACATTTGCATGCAAAAAAACGAATTTTAAGTAAATTACGAAGTTGTTATCAGATATACTATTAGATTAGCATAAGTTGTTTGAAAAGTAAGTGTCCATTTAACCTTTACTACAGCAGGTGCACAGAGGTCACAATAACACCACCACGGGCATTATTGTCACCTGCAAAGACTCTTTCGTGCTCTAAAATCAGTCTTGTGCATTTCTGTTCATTAGACTGAATTCTCTTTGGATTGTCCTGTTGCTGTTGGCTATAAAAATAAATGTGTATTGCAAATTCAGCGGTCAGAATGTGGACTGCTGTATTGTTGACAAATTTGTACTATACTAGTGATCTGTCTTTTTTTTGTTTTTTCAGCCATTTGGGATCAGCTTCTAGAAGGACGAATAAAACTACAGAAAGCGCTTCTTTCCGCTAATCAGCTTCCCCAACATGACACGCTCGCACTGTTCAAGAAAGAAGGAGGAGCTGAGCTTTTGGCTCCGCTAACAAACAGTAAGTATATTTGCACACCTGAAATTATTCAAATAAATTCCAGAAATTGCTGTTAAAACCCACATAACCATTTCTAAGGGGAACTAATCTACTGTTTAGTCTCCCATTCACAATTACAAGCATCAGCAGTGTCTCCGAATACCATTTTGCCACTGGACGGACTCTGTAGTTCGATAGTCGTATTGGATATAGCTATACAACCCTGACATAATTTCCAAAGTGACTTTCCAATGTGGAAGTCGCATTAACGCGTCTCTAAGATTCTGGGAACGAGGACTTTGTGATATAATAGCCTTTTCTTGAACTCGTACGTAAATTGTGTACCCAAGTAACGTATTAAAGTGTTAGTTGTGATTTTCTGGTGGAAGAGAGCATGCTTTCAAATGACCAGTTTGACTATTCGTGACCCTTTGTACAGTGCTTTTACGATTTGATTTACACAACATGCCTACCACTTTGAATGTGCAAAATATTTTATTTTGTGAAACAATAATCAATACAAAAAAACAGAGCACTTTATTGGGCAGAAAGATTCACTCCCTGAAAGTCAATACTTTGTGGAGCCACCTTTTGCTGTAATTACAGATGCCAGACTCTAGGGGTATGTCTGTATTATCTAGACACTGGGATTATTGCCCATTCTTCCAGGCTAAACTGCTCCAACTCCTTCAAGTTGGATGGGTTGGGTTGGTGTACAGCAGTCTTCAAGTCATACCACAGATTCTCAATCTGATTGAGGTCTGGGCTTAGACTCGGCCATTCCAAGACATTTAAATGTTACCCTTAAATCACTCCAGTGTAGCTTTATCTGTTTACTGTCGGAATGGTGTTCTTGGGGTGATGGGAAGTGTTGGGTTTGCGCCACACACATAGTTTCCCATGAGGCCAAGTCTCATTTGACCAGAGAGCCGCCTTTTATGTGTTTTCGGAGTCTGCCACGTGCTGTTTGGCGAACTCAGTGTGTTTTCTTATGTGTTTGTTTTTTTAATCAATGGCTTTTTACTGACCACTCTTCCAAAAAAGCCCCACTCTGTGACGTGTACAGCTTATAGTGGTCCTATGGACAGATTCTTCCATCTCCGTTGGAGCTTTAGTGATATCGTTGATGTCTTTGTTGAATTTCTAATTTCTTTCCCGGTGTGTGAATTTTGGTGGGCGGCCTTCTCTTATCAGGTTTGTAGTTGTGCCATATTTTTTTCATTTTGTTATAATGGACTTAATGGTGCTCCATGGGATGTTCAAAGTTTGGGATATTTTTTTATAACCCAACCCTGATCTATACGTCTCCACAACTTTGTCTCTGACCTGTTCTCTGTCTCTGTCAGAGCTCCTTGATCTTCAAGTTTCTTGCTTAGTGGTGTTGTAGATTCAGGGTCTATTCAGAACAGGTGTATTTATACTGACATCATGTGACCGATCATATGACACTTTGAATGCACACGGGGACCTTATATAACTAATGTGACTTCTGAAGTTAATTGGTTTGATCAGACCTTAATTAGGGGTTTCATAGCAAAAAGGGTAAATCTATATGTACTCACAACTTTTAGTTGTTTTTTTTTTAATTAAAAAAAAGCAAGGTGTTTTTTATTTTGATTCAACTATAACAATTTGGACTATTTTGGCAGGTCCATTACATAAAATAAAATGTTAAATCCAGGTTGTAACGCACCATAGCAGGAAAAACACCAAGGGGGTTGAATACTTTCACAAGGCACTGTGCATTTACTGGGTGGTGTTTCTTTATATCAAAGCCTTCAATACTTTGTTTCATTGTTTATTTAAAGAGGCTCTGTCACCAGATTTTGCAACCCCTATCTGCTATTGGAGCAGATAGGCGCTGCAATGTAGATTACAGTAACGTTTTTATTTTTAGAAAATGAGCATTTTTGGCCAAGTTATGGCCATTTTTGTATTTATGCAAATGAGGCTTGCAAAAGTACAACTGGGCGTGTTGAAAAGTAAAAGTACAACTGGGTGTGTATTATGTGCGTACATCGGGGCGTGTTTACTACTTTTACTAGCTGGGCGTTGTGTATAGAAGTGTCATCCACTTCTCTTCACAACGCCCAGCTTCTGGCAGTGCAGCACTGTGACGTCACTCACAGGTCCTGCATCGTGTCGGCACCAGAGGCTACAGTTGATTCTGCAGCAGCATCAGCGTTTGCAGGTAAGTAGCTACATCGACTTACCTGCAAACGCCGATGCTGCTGCAGAATCATCTGTAGCCTCTGGTGCCGATGTATCCTCGCTCGTCTGACACGATGCAGGACCTGTGAGTGACGACACAGCGTGATCTCTCGAGAACACGCTGTGTCTGCACTGCCAGAAGCTGGGCGTTCTGAAGAGAAGTGGATGACACTTCTATACACAACGCCCAGCTAGTAAAAGTAGTAAACACGCCCCGATGTACGCACATAATACACGCCCAGTTGTACTTTTACTTTTCAACACGCCCAGTTGTACTTTTGCAAGCCTCATTTGCATAAATACGAAAATGGTCATAACTTGGCCAAAAATGCTCGTTTTTTTAAAATAAAAACGTTACTGTAATCTACATTGCAGCGCCGATCTGCTGCAATAGCAGATAGGGGTTGCAAAATCTGGTGACAGAGCCTCTTTAAAGGTACTTCAGTTGCATTGGTCTAATGTCCGCATTATCACGAGGGTGGGGTGGTAGTGACAGTTATGTCATATAATGGTTAGCTAAGGTTTACAGCAGCTTGTTGGACTGGTGTTATGACCGTTTAGATATCCTACTATACCTTTTTCGAGGGAATTGCGTTATATGATCCTGGTCATTTTAACTATAGAGATTGTGCTGCCTCTAACATCTAGCCTTTCTCTCTCAAGTGATAGCGGTATCTAATCTTTCTTTCTGCGCCTTTGCACAATTTTCATAGTAGTCTCTAAGCGCAATGCTAGTGGTGGTATAACCGACAAAAAAAATATTTTTTGTCTCCAGGATTTATTTTTTATTTTTAGTAATCTGATCTTATCCCTGCTTTGGATGATGATGATTTAAACAATCAGTATCTGTACTGGTAGCATAAACCACTAAATCTATATAAATATTCGCAGTATCCAGCAGTATTTTCTTTTATTCTTTTATTGGATTCCAGGACTGGATCGCTGGCCTGTTTAATACCCTCTTGTGTTAATTAGGTGGCATTTAGTTGCTTCTGAGCGCCGCTAGGCGGTACAATATTGATGCACGTTTCGGCTGCTGCTCCGAACGTATGCTTTGCTAGTATAGATCCCTACTTATATCCCAGCAAATGTTTATCTCCAGCATGTCAGATCGTTGTCTTCAGGTTCCGATCAGCACTTCTGAGTAGGTCATTTAGGCTCTGGGTTTGGTCGCCAGGTGAGCCGCAGGTTCCAGCCGCGTTGTAGACCTCAACACAATTATCTCCTTTCGCTTGTTACAGTTGGCAGGGAAGGATTTCTACTGACCGCCTGAGATGTAAGGTGTTGAAATTGATACAATTTATGATTGTGTTGTATGAGTTAACAATGGCAGATGATGTTGAATGGGCTGAATCGATTTTAGGAACGCTCATCCGTCACGTATTCGCTGATCAGTGGTCAGGCCACGTCCCCATCCATCCAGCAGTATTTTCTAGAGTTGTATTGATGGGATTGGGAAAATTACTTTAGTTCAAATTTAACTTGGCAGACTACAATTGGTAATGTTTGTGATATGGTGGCAAAATGTCTGAAAAGATAATTTCCATTGCATTCGGAGACGGATGAAGTCTTCTTATACACTCTAATTGTCCCTAAAGAGGTGAGATCTAGATTGTAATGCAGACACCGCATCACTACTACACTGGTGAGTTCTAATTATACATTTAGAAAGTAACTATGATAGGACACTACAGATTAACCCCAATTTGCGATGGAGACCTGAGAGCGAAATCGCACGCTGTGGCCATGCTGTGTTGAGTAATGAAAATGTATATCCACTAATTATTACAAGTCAGTGGTAGCATGGCTTCATATGCAGGTGAAGTAACACTGGCTGTGAATGGGGCTGCAAATACAGCTATTAAAATTCATGGCTACTTGATAATCTGTCTCTGACCTGCAGTTTACTAGCTTTTACTGATTTTACCATGAGGAGACCCATAATTCACTTTTCAAGGCGTTCTTGTGTGCCATATATGTCTGTCTGAAGTCTGTCTGTAATTCTGGTAATACTAGGGTACTGAATAATCCTATATTATTACACTTTCACTTCCTATGTCCTTGTAAAGAAAGAAAACGAGATTTATTTAGTTTTTTTTAAGCACTGAATTAATGAAATCTGTATAAACCGTAAACGCTGCGATCACATAAACATCTATATAAGACTATTTTCACTCCTGCGTTCTTTCCCATCATATTTCAGTTGCTTTTTCAAGGTCAGAATAGAGTAGCTTGCTACATTATTCTATTCATTAACAAAAAAACAAAAAAAAATAGTACACGTCAATGGAAGTAAAAGAGAACCTATCGTGACAGATCTGTTATGTATTCTGTAAAAACGGAAAACATAATGTTAGTGTGAACAGAGCATAAAGGTATAGCAAAATCTCTGTAGTCATGAGTGGCTACTTTTTATTTTATTTTATTTTTTTATATGGCTCTGTTCACAACGGTGTTTCTTTATTTTGCTACATCATAGGAGCAGAACAAGAATACTGGAAGCGCTGGATCCGTTGCATGATGGAAACCAATGTCTCCCGACGGAACACATTGACTTTAATGGGTTCCATCGGGAGCCTCTGACACAGATGTGAACAGAGCATATAGATGCTCAAAGATTTCTTTCTGTAGAAAACCAAGATTACATTTACATGTTGTTTTCCCAGCATTCATATTCACCATTTAAATTTGTGCAGAAAAATGTCAGAAAAAACATTTTGTAAGACATCTGACTAAGGTTTGCCAAATGTGCATGTTTATTTCAATAGCGAAAGGAGGATAAGCCTCTGGCAGCCGTGTATCTGCTGGGTGACCAAGGATCGGATGTGATGGATTGTATGACGCCTGTTCCTTCTTTTCACAGACCGCAGATGCCTGGCTTCCCCGTTCACATTATATATTTGGCGATATTTATGGCCCGCTGTAGTCCGAATCAATGTTTGGCCCATTTACCTGGCTACCCAGTTCTTTTGCCTATAATTGAAGCGGTTCTCAGAGATAAAGGCAATGTACACCTTTTGAAAAATACAGCTGCTTTGTATCCGGTGTACGGAGCAGCTGTATCTAGTGCTGAAACCTGTATCCATCAGGTCAGCGGAATAGATTGATTCAGTGACAGTGTGTCAGAATCCACCTGTTATCGAACTTATATGTGATCGGTAACTGCTCAATCAGTGCCGCTGACCTGACAAAATTTGTGGACTATCTTTAGGATAGATCATCAACGTTTGTTCTGTGTTGGTCCAACCTCCGGGACTCCACACAATCAGTTGAAAAAAAGGAACTGCAGCGCTCCTTTATTGTTTACAACCGTAAAGCCCTACATTTTGCTGATAGGAGTCCAACCTCCAAGACCCTCCCTATTGATAAAACATTAATGGCCTATTTTAACCCCTTAGTGTCTAAGCCTGTTTTGGCCTTGTGGACACAGCCGATTTTTGCAAATCTGACGTGTCACTTTATGTGGTAATAACTCCAGAATGCTTTTGCCTATCCAAGCGATTCTGAGATTGTTTTCTCGTGACATGTTGAACTTTATGATACTGAAAAAATGTCGTCGTTAAATTCAATATTTATTTGTCAAAAACACCAAAATTTACAGAAAATGTGCAAAAATCTGCATTTTTCTAAATTGTAATGTATCTTCTTGTAAAACAGATCGTAATACCACACAAAATACTTACTAGTTTATATTTCCCATAGGTCTACTTTGTTTTGCATCGTTTTTTGAACATTCTTTTATTTTTCTAGGACTTTACAAGGCTTAGAACTTTAGCTGCAATTTCTCGCATTTTTAAGAAAATTTCAAAAGGCTATTTTTTCAGGGACCAGTTCAGTTCTGAAGTGGCTTTGAGGGCCTTATATATTAGAAAGTCCCAATAAAACACCCCATTTTAAAAACTGCACCCCTCAAAGTATTCAAAACAGCATTCAGAAATTATTTTAACCCTTTAGGCATTTCACAGGAAATAAAGCAAAGTAGAGGTGAAATTTACAAATTTCAATTATTTTTTTTTTACGAAATTCATTTGTAATACAGTTTTTTCTGTAACACAGAAGGTTTTACCAGAGAAATGCACTCAATATTTATTGCCGAGATTCTGCGATTTTTAGAAATATCCCACATGTGGCCCTAGTGTGGTAATGGACTGAAACACAGGCCTCAGAAGCAAAGGAGCACCTAGAGGATTTTGGGGCCTCCTTTTTTTAGGAATATATTTTAGGCACCATGTCAGGTTTGATGAGGTCTTGTGGTGCCAAAACAGTGGAAACCCCCCAAAAGTGACCCCATTTTGGAAATTACACCCCTCAAGGAACTTTTTAAGAGGTATAGTTAGCATTTTTAGCCCACAGGATTTTTGCTAAATTTATAGGAACTGGTCTGTGAAAATGAAAATCTACTGTTTTTCTGAAAAAACATACGATGTTTTAGTTTTTACAAGGAATAATGGAGAAAAAGCCCCCCAACATTTGTAAAGCATGTCTCCCGATTACGGCAATACCCCATATGTGGTAAAGTGCTGTTTGGACCCACGGCAGGGCTCAGAAGGGAGGGAGGGCAATTTGGATTTTGGAGCACAGATTTTGCTGGATTGGTTTTCGGTGCCATGTCGTGTTTGCAAAGCCCTGGAGGGACCATAACAGTGGAAACTCCCCAAAAGTGACCCCATTTTGGAAACTACACCCCTCAAGGAATTTTTCTAGGGGTATAGTTAGCATTTTGACCCTACACGGTTTTTGCTGAATTTATGGGAATTATGCTGTGAAATTGAAAATATAAATTTTTTCTAATAAGATGTAGTTTTAGCTCAGATTTTTTCATTTTTACAACAGATAAATGTGAAAAAACACCCCAATATTTGTAAAGCAAACTCTTCTGAGCACAGCAATACCCCATATGTGGTAATAAACTGCTGTTTGGACACACGGTGGAAGTTAGAAAGGACTGAGCACCATTTGACTTTTGGAGCGCAAGTTTTGCTGGAATGGTTTGCGGCCCCATGTCACATTTGCAAAGCCACTGAGGGGCCAAAATAGTGCAAACCCGGAAAAAGTGACCCCATTTGGGAAACTATAACCCTCATGGAATTTATCTAGCGGTATAGTGAGCATTTTGACCCCACAGTTTTTTTGCTGAATTCTTGGGATTATGCAGTGAAAATGAAAATCTACATTCTTTCCACTAAAATGTTGAATTGTTTTCATTTTCACAAGGAATAAAAGAGAAAAAGCGCCCCAACAATTGTAAAGCAATTTCTCCCGAGTCTGGCAATACCCCATATGTGGTCATAAACTGCTGCTTGGATACACCGCAGGGCTCAGAATGGCAGGAGTGCTACTTGGCATGTAGATTTTGGTTTTTTGGGCGCCCCTGAGGTACCCGTTCAGTAGAAACCCCTGAAAAGTGACTCCATTTTGGAAACTTTACCCCTCAGGGTAATCATCTAGGGGTGTACTGAGCATTTTGATCCCACAGGCGTTTCATAGATTGTATTAGAATGAGGCAGTGAAAATTAAAAATTTATTTTTTTCCCCAAAGATATGTAGTTTTGCACCCATTTTTTTTTTCCCACAAGGGGTAATAGGATTAAAAACAACACATAATTTGTTACCCAATTTCTCCCGAGTACAGCAATACCCCATGTGTGGTCCTAAACTGCTGTTTGGGCACATGGCAGAGCTCAAAATGGAAGGAGTGCCATTGGGCTATTAGAGCGCAGATTTTGCTGGACTGGTGTACGGGCGCCATGTCGCATTTGCAGAGCTCCCTTAGGTACCAGAGTAGAGTGTAAAACCATGAGAAGTGACCCCATTTGGTAAACTACACCCCACAAGGCATATATCATTTGCCTGGACATATGACAGGGTTTAGGAGTGAAAGGCGCATGTGAGGCCTATTTTGGTGATTTTCGCAGCATTAGCCCACAATCGCAGGGCTCTGGGGTCAAATAGTAAAACAAACCCCCAAGTAGTGACCCCCATTTTGGAATCTGCACCCCTGGAGGCATTTTGACCACACAGGTTGTTTTTTTCTATTAGAAATGAATTCTCAGTGGACGGTGCAAAGTGAAAATTGCAAATTTCCACAGGTATGTGCCATTTTAGTGCACAATATTTTGTGCCCAGTTCGTGCCACTGAAGACAAATACCTCAAACTGTTAAGTGGGTTCTCCCGGGTATGGCGATGCCATATATGTGGACGTACACTGCTGCTTGGGCACGCTGCAGGGCTCAGAAGGGAGGGAGCGCCATTCGGCTTTTGGAGCGTGGATTTTGCTTGCTAGTTGTTCTGTTTGGGGTATTACTGCTATTTCAGTTAATGATGTGGGGGTACATGTAATCTGTGCGGAGAACATCAGAGTATTATAAGAGGGTAAAATAATTGGGTAAATAAATAATAATCCGCAGACATGTGGTCGCTGTCGCACTGATAAATGTTATCCGCTTTTGGGGACACTGCACATTTTGCATCGCTATATTCTGAGAGCCAAAACGTCTTTATTTTTCTCTACCGGAGCTGGGTGAGGGATTATTTGTTGCGGTACAATCTGTAGATTTCATTGCTACCATTTTGGGGTACATGCGATTTTTTTTATCACTTTGTATTTCATTTTTTTGGCAAGCAAGGTGACCAAAAACCTGCAATTCTGATGTTTTTTTTTTGTTTTGTTTTTTACGGCGTTCACCATGCGCTATGAATGACAATTTTGCGGGTCGGTACGATTACGACGATACCATATGTATATAGTTTCTCTTATGTTTTGCAGCGTCTGCACGATAAAATCACTTTTGTTTCAAATAATTTATTTTTGGTGTCACCATATTCTGAGAGTGATAACTTTTTTTTATTTTTCCGTCAAAAAAGCGGTAGGAGGGCTTGTTTTTTGCGGGACGGGCTGCAGTTTTTAATGGTATAATTTTGGGGTACATGCAACTTTTAGTGTTTTAACTTTTTTTTTGTCCCACTAGGGAACTTGAAGGCCTGAAGCCCTGACCACTATTCTAATACACTGCACGACCTACATAGTGCAGTGTATTAGAGCTGTCAGCTATTCACTGACAGCAAGCCTATTAGGCTTCGCCTCCCGGCGGGGCCTAATAGGCTTCCGTAATAGGAAGTGATTGTTAGGCTACGGTTGCCATAGCAACCATCGGAACACCCGCGGGTGCCGATGGTTGTCATTAGCAACCATAGGGTACGATCTAATCACTTAGATGCAGCCAAAGCTGCATCTAAGGGGTTAATCGGCCGGATCGGAGCTTAGCTCCGGTCCTGGCCGTTAGGGTACGATGTCAGCTGTGACAAACCGCTGACACCCGCGCCCGTGGCAACTATCGTGGTTGCCGACAGGCTACAAGACACTTCGATGCATTGATCGATGCATCGAAGGGGTTAATCGGCCGGATCGGAGCCTAGCTCCGGTCCTGGCCGTTGCAGAGGGGCGTCGGACAGCTAATTACAGGAGGTGATGGCACTGGCTCAGCTTTTGAGCCAGCGCCATCACATACACACGTCATGGAGCTGTGATTGGTCAGTCTGCCGTCTTACTGTGCCGATCAACTGTCATAAACAGTTGACGGCACAGTTCTGTCACCTTGTCCTTTGACAGTGTGACCGTTTTTAGCCAGGACGCACCGGTACGTCCCGGTGCCTTAAAGCACTTCAATGCAGGACGTATCGGTGCGTCCTGGTGCGTTAAGGGGTTAATGATAGGCCATCCGTGTTTAGTTCCTGGAGTACCATTCTGAAGCAAATTTACTTACATCAGGAACTTCGTATTTATGTCTCGTGGTATGTGTGTGGTATATGTGATTAACATAGCCTTAACTATATATATATATGTATATATTATAATTATTTTATAGAAAAATGTTTTACTGAGCTGTTGTAACTGGCAGTAGTTTGCCTTACTTGAAATGATTAATAAACCCCAAAACATTTTTAATAAGATGACCTTTATTTTCAGCTCAAGCTATTAATGCGTTTAATGGGATATTTTGCAAGTGGCGTAAAGTACACTTTAATTTATAGTTAGCAAATATGGTATGATAATGACTGTAGGTATTTAATAGAAACCATAGTTGACATTTAATGCTTTTAAATAAGTACATGCGGTAGTTTAAGCAAATACCTCTGTAGACTGGGCAATTACTTTTTCTTTTGAAAACCCGGTGTACATTTGTGGATACACACTGCTCGTTTTACCCCTTAGATACCACGGTCAATAGCGACCGTGGCATCTAAGTTGTAAGGAACAGGAGGCGGCCCCTTCTGACCTTCTATATCCCTCCCCACGACGTGATCTCTGGGTGCGGATGGTTGGCATGGCAGCCTGGAGCCCTAATGAAGGTCCCCAGGTCTGCCTTTTTTGTATGCCTTTTAAGCCTTGCCAAGGCTTGATACGAGCTTGTCAGAATCGCAATATATAGCAATACTTTAGTATTGCAGCATATTGTTGAAGCGATCCAGCAATCGCTGGTACAAGCCTCCTAGGAGGACTAATACATTTTTCACACAAAATATATATCAGGGATGTCACGATACCAGAATTTCGACTTCGATACCGATACTATGTGTAGTATTGCGATTTCGATACCAAAACAATACATTTGCCAACAATAATAATAAAAAAAGTTCTTCTGTTTTCTAATGTGAGGCACGAGATATTATGAATTTTGAACCTCCACGTGCCTAACATTAATAGTAATTAACCCCATTATGTTCCTCAGTCATAATGGACAACATTGGGTTAATGTGTGAGGTACATGATGGGGTTAATTACTATTAATGTGAGGCATGTGGAGGTTCAAAATTCATAACACGTCGCGCCTCACATTAATAAGTGAAAGAAAGCAGTTTTTATTTAATTTTATAACCGCTTAAACATGAATGACGCTATAAATGTGTTATTACGGTCGCGACGATACCGAATGTGTGTATTTTATGTATCGAGACTTATTTTAATGTTTTGTGTATGTGTTTTTTATTTTTATTTTTTTAATTTAACATTACTTTAGGTTTTTTTTTGCTTTATTATTTTAAACTTTAATGTGCTGGTATATAACTATATTGCAGTACATTAGCCTGTGTACTGCTAGTACAGTTGTAAGGGCATACCGAAGTATGCCTTAACAGGAAAATATGGTCAGACAGCCATGGGGTCCTTCAATGGATGGCAGCTTTGATGGCAGCATTCAGGGGAATAACGGCTGTGATGAGAGGTTTCTCTGATCCCCGCCGTTACAGATGGACTACAGCTGTTTGAGCCATTGCCCCGCTCCTGAGGGTATGTTCACACGCTGAGCCAAAAAGTCTGAAAATACGGAGCTGTTTTCAAGGGAAAACAGCACCTGATTTTCAGACGTTTTTTGAGCAACTCACGTTTTTCGCAGCGTTTTTCGCGAAGTTTTTTTGGCGCCGTTTTCAATAGTCTATGAGAAAACGGCTCCAAAAACATCCCAAGAAGTGTCCTGCACTTCTTGTAAACAAATTTGATTGAGTTTTAGAACATTATTACAAAAAAGAAAATCAAATATTATATGAGAAAAGGAGATGTACAATAACAGCAACATATTGCATAAGATATGGCAGAGAATACAATATTCTACAACATTCACAGTATCACCGATGTGCATTGAGGTACTTGTTGTTACAAATAACATTAGACCAAAGTAACTAAACAATCAAACGTAACCCCCCCCCCCCCGCCACCATAGCTCAGGGGCCCATCAGTTTTCAATTAATCTTCAATAGAAACCAATATACGAAATCTGGACTTCAGATCTAATAATCATATATATCTACATGTTCAAGCTTCGTGTACTCCCCCTCCTTGCAATAGACCTTCACTGAGGCCCCAAGTTACCTAGCGTCCCCGCAACCGCTCTTGTCAAATACCAGGACGTGTAATGAAATGGTGCCATCAATTCCACAATCTCGCTTTGTTGATAATGCTTGCAGATACAGGTCTTCCATTTCTGGAAAAATTTGGAAGCTTTAGCTTCCGGTGTACGCTCTATATCTAACTTATTCATATGTATACCCTTCTTCATCTGGTACATTAGATCTGTAAGTGGAGGTATAAGGGGCGTAAGCCATTGTGCCAATAAGCATCTTTTAGCAATCAGCAAAAATACATGAAGGGCTTGTGGTACACAAGGGAGATCGGGAAAGACATGGAACAGCAGAGATAGTGGGTCCAGGGTAAGTGAGATTTCCCAAGTATCCTTTATAAATTGCACTATCTCGGTCCAATACGGAATGAGTTTGGGACACTTCCATAATCCATGCAGAAGATCGGTTTTGGGAGTGGCACATCTTGGGCAAGCGTCCAATCTATCTGGCGCATTTGGGTGTGGGGGAATATTGAAACCATAGCGCGATGTATAAACTTAAAATGTGTCTCACGCCATTGCTCATTTACTACCGCTTTTCTCACTTTTAACCACCCTTCCAAAATTTGTTGAGATAATTCTGAGACCGCTAAATCTCTGTTCCATGCTTTAAACAAAAGTGCTGCCGTAGACCTCCCCTGTTGGTCCCGAAATGTTTTATACAGAAGTGATAAGGAGGTTTTAGCTGGAGGAGAACCAATCATAGAATCAATGGGGTTTTCCAAACACGCCTGTGTCGCATCTCGACTTAGGGAGCGTATAAAAGAGCGTAGCTGACAGTAAGCTAAATGATGATGCAAAGGGACATTAAAAGTATCTACCAATTCCTGAAAGCTCCTTACACGAGTTTCAGAAGGGTGTAGAATGTGCCTAAGTGCTGTGATGCCCAAAGCACGCCAATGCCGAAAATCCGAGTTTTCTCTCCCCTGCGAGAAACCCGGGTGTCCCCATAGATTCATGTGTGGGGATAGACGCTGAGGGAGCCCAAATGAAGACCTAAGGGACTTGCATGCCATTCTAGTATCTCGTAATAATATGCGTCGTCTCACATTGTCAGGAAGCATACCAAAAGCAGTATGCAGTAATGATGACAACTGCAGCGGGTACACCACTCCTGCCTCTAGGGAATAGTTGGAATAGAAGTTCGATTTCTGCAACCAGTCTATCCCGTGACGAACCAGGCATGCTAAATTGTACCTACGGAGGTCCGGGAAATTAAGGCCCCCCTGGTCTTTGGGTAACATAAGCTTCCTCAGCGCTATCCTTGGTCGTTTTTGAGACCAAATAAAGGAAGTAAAGGCTGCATTAAGTTTCAAAATATCAGTGTGTCTAAGGAGAAGGGGTATAGTCTGCATCGGGTACAGCAATCTGGGAAAGCTTATCATAAGTAAATGACATTTTCCCATAAAAGATAATGGCAAGCTGCGCCACCTCGTTAATTAACCAATTTAGACAACAGGGGAGGGTAGTTGAGAGTATATATAGAGTCTGGGGTACGGCCTATATGGATTCCCAGATATTTGATTGAACTTTTGGCGTTGGTCACCGGGATGTTTAGAGTGGACCAGTTAGATGAGGTTCGTGTACGAGACAAATCTAGGAGTTCACACTTCGCCACATTCACCTTAAACACGGAGGAGGCCTCGAAAGCTCTGAGCAGGTCAAAAACCCGAGGAAGATCCCTAAGCGGGTCTGATAAAAAGACCAATACATCATCTGCAAAATATGACGCCTTAACTACTGTCGAGCCTACCGCTATACCATGAATATCCCCATCAGCCTCCAATGTCCTAATAAAAGGTTCAAGGGCAACGTTAAAAAGAGGGGAAAGCGGGCAACCTTGTCTGGTGCCCTTAAATAGAGGAATAGGGGGTGACAGGAAACCTGGAGTGTATACCTGTGCTGACGGTTCTGTGAAACGGTTCTGTGAAAATAGGTCGTGTGAACCCAGCCTGACAGTAAGTGCGCGCGCGGTCAGCATGAGGTGATGTCGCTAGCGCTGTATTAATGAGCGGCGGTTCAAGCACTGAAGACAGAACATGGGGGTGTTTTGCAGCACGCCCGCCATGTTCTGTCTTCAGTGGCGGCAATCATTAGTACACCGCCGGCAGCATCACATCATCCTGACGGCACACACTTGTTATCAGGATTCAGGAGCTGGGCAATGGCTGTATTACACAGCCGCAGCCCCACGCTCATACAGTCAAATTCGTATAAAACAGTATCAAAGCTTCGATGCATCGTGCATCCCTAATAAATAAATATATATATATATATTCCAAAACCTGCCTCTTTTCCCATTCCCCCACCCAAACGCAATGTCAAAATAAAAAATTAACATAACTGCTATCGCCGCTTCCGTAAAAGTCAGAACTATTACAATATAACATTATTTAATCCGCACACTGTATGCCGCAAAAAAAAATTAAACCGCCAGAATCTGTTTCTTGGTCACCTCCTCACCCACAACAAAATAGAATAAAAAGTCACATGTACCCCAATATGGTACGAATAACTAAAGCATATGCTGCAAAAAGTAAGCTCTCATACTGTTAAAAGCCTTGAAAACTAAACCCAAAATCAATGAAGGAATCGCAATTTTTTTCCAATTTCCTAGTACATTATATGGTACAATAAATAGTGCTGTGAAAAACTACAACTAGTCACACAAAAGCAAGCTCTCATATGGCTATATCGATAGAAAAACTATGGCTTTTGGAAGGTGGGGACGGAAAACAACAATGAAAATCTGATTAATGGCTGCGACAGGAAGGGTTAAAGAAGCACTCCAGCAAAGATTTTTATTTTTTTTTGCACATATGCTAACTAGCAATATTCCAGTAGTGTCATTTGTTCCCAACTCCGTGGCATCTATATAGACATTTTGAAACCTTTCATTATGTGCAGCTGTATCATGTGAGCTTAGTCGGACCACCTAAATAGACCGTGCTCTGTGTGTAGGCAGGCAGTCACACTCACCTGTGTGTCTGAACTACAGGATTACATAATCACCAACCAAATACAACCTGGCAGCATTGAGACCCCTCCCCACACAGCTCCAACCTCCTTGTTCCTCTGTATGTCCCCCCTTTGCATATAGTGCTCCTGAATATATTATTTCTGCCCTATCTAAGGCAGCAGGAGTTCAGTGATATAATAGGTGTCGATACAATGATTAGCTGCAGTTATAAAACTCTCCTGAGTCACATTGCCTGTCTATACTATCTGTGAGCACTGTGTGCAGAATCTCCAGTGGTATTTCTATAAGATGCTGCTCCTCACTGCCTCAAAAAAAAAAAAAAAGCACGACAGAGAAACCTATTACAGGAAGGTCGGGGAGACAGGCTGAAGCTACATAGAGATACACTGAGACTCTGCAGTGTGAGGACAGAAGTTCTACATAACTGATCTATCACTTGCTGCACTTAGGATGCAGAGCTAGTGCAGTATGATGACACTCTGCCTCCCCTGATTCGCAAGCCAGAAGCATCATGGGAAATGTAGGCTGCATTAGTGGAATCATATCAGAGCTAAAGAATAAACCAATATGGCCGACAACACAAGTGACACATTAACTAAAACCGGTATACACAAGAGCCTCTATTTTATTCTTTGACCCCCTTCCCGACATCCGCCATATATATATATATATATATATATATACATATATATATACATACATATACGGGGCTGTCGGGCAGGGTTTTCCGCAAAGCGCAGTACCATTACATTGCGGTGATAGTGCAGGTTCGGGAGCTGAGCCCGCACCATCACCGCCGGGTCTGTTACAGCTGACACCCTGCTGTAACGGCGCTAGCCTCCGATCCAGCCGACTAACCCCTCAGATGCTCCGATCACAGCATCTGAGTGGTTTTTAGCCGCTGGCACCCCAGCAACTTGGTGGCTGCAATAGCAACCAAAGGCCTAATACTGGTCTCCCGGTCTGCCAGCTACGAAAGCCTCCTATGCCCCGCTCTGAGACAGGACCTAAAAGGCTTCCGATGGCGCTGGCTCAGCTTCCAGCTCAGCTGAGCCTGCGTTCTCAGCGGTGGGTGTCGGTTGTATCTTACAGCTGACACCCTCCTGTAACAGCAGGGACCGGAGCTAGCTCCACTCCCTGCCATTAATCCCTTAGATGCAGCGATTGCTGCATCTTAGTGGTTTGTAACAAATCGGCCACCCTGCCATGCGGTCACAGGGCTGCCGACTGCTACTATGGCAACAGGAGGCCGAACAATGGCCTCCTGGTCTGCCATTACGGAAGCAGATTAGGCCCAGCCTGGAAGCGGAGCCCAATACGCTTGCTGTCAGTGAACGACTGACCGTTCTAATACATTGCACTACCTTCAAGTCCCCCAGTGAGACCCAGAAACCACTGCCAGAATTGTTTTATTTGGACACATTGCCTTCCAAAAATGTAAATAAAATAAAAAGTGATTTAAAAAGACGCATGTATCCAAAAACGGTACCTATAAAAATTATAGCTAGTCTCGCAAAAAACAAGCCCACATACAGCACCGTCGACAAAAAAAATAAAGTTACGGTTCTCATAACATGGCAACAGAAAAAATACATTCTTTTTACAAATGTAATTTTATTGTGCAAAAAGTTGAAAACATAAAGTGCTATTAATTTAGTATCGCCGGAATCGTACTGACTAGTAGAATAAAGTTAATATGTAATTTAAAACGCATGGTGAACGCTGTATAAAAAATATTAAACTCTGCTACAATTGTTTTCTGTTTTTTTGTTCACCTTGCCTCCTAAAAAAAAGGATAAAAAGTCGCATGTACTCCAAAATGGTACCAATGATAACTATAGCTCGTCCTGCAAAAAACAGCCCCCATACCACTACGTCTATGAAAAAATTTAATTTGTTAAGGCTCCCATTCAGGAAAGAAGAATATGCAGTTGTGCAGGCCCGAGGGGAGCGTTTCTTCTGTTTCATGCGGCGATCTATCAAGGCCCTAAAATCAGGGAGCCAGAAAGGGTAGGGCCCAAACGTATCTGCTGGAAGCAAGGGTGCCCGTATTATACCAGAACAATATTTCCCAGCAAAATTCCCCATACTGCAGAGTGTGTACCAAAAAGGGGATAAGAAAGGAAATTTATCAGTGTGATACCGGCCTGTGCAGCAAGGATTGCTTCACAGCGTAACATACATCTATGGATTATTATTTTTTTTTTTACCCCATTATTATACTACCTGACTATGCCCCTGATGTGCTCTGCCCAGCTTACATATGCCCCCACATTATAAACGGAAATACTAGTAAAACGCCAAACATAACTACTACCAAGCAAAATTCACGCTCCAAAAGCCAAATGGCGCTCCCTCCCTTCTGAGCGCTACATTGTGCCCAAACAGCTGTTTACTTCCACATATATGGCATCGCCATACCCGGGAGAACCCTTTTAACAATTTTTGGGTTGTGTGTCTCCAGTGGCACAAGCTAGGCACAACATATTTGCCACTGAAATACCATGTCTGGGGAAAAATTGCAATTTTTACTTTGCACCATCTTCAGTGCAATTATTTATGGAAAAGATCTGTGTGGTGAAAATGCTCACTACACCCCTTCATAAATGCCTTGAGGGGTGCAGTTTCCAAAATAGGTTCACTTCTCAGGGGTTTTGGCCTCTGGAATTGTGAACCAATACTTGGTAAGTTGCCAAATTAGGCCTCTATACTTTCGCTCCTGAGCCCTGTCTATCGTCCAGGCGAAAGATTAGGGCCACATGTAGGGTGTTTATAAAACCGGGAAACCGCATAATAATGGGCACCACATATGGCATACCTATGGAAAAATTCCCATTTTCACTCTGCAACATTGAGTGTACACTAAATTCTGTAAAACACATGCAGGGTTAACATGCTCACTACACCCCTGGGTGAATACCTTGAGGAGTCTAGTTTACAAAATGGGGTCACTTCTGGTGGGGTTTCCAATGTTTTGGTCCCACAGGGGCTTTGAAAAATTGACATGCTGCAGAGAAACCAATTCAGCAAAATCTGTGTTCCAAAAGCCAAATGGCGCTGCTACTCTTCTGAGCTCTGCCGTGTGCCCAAACAGCAGTTTGACAGCATATGAGGTATTTACGTACTCTGGAGAAATTGCTTTACAAATGTTGGGGGTTTTTTTTCCCCCGTATTTGTTGAAAAAATTTGAAATTTTGAGCTAAAGCTACAGCTTTTTGAAAAAAAATGTTTTTTTAAATTTTCTCTGCCCAATTCTAATAACTGAAACACCTGTGGGGTCAAAATGCTCACTACACCCCTAGATGAATTCCTTGTGGGGTATAGTTTCCAAAATGGGGTATTTTTTGGGGTGTTTCCTTTGTTTTGGCATCACAAGACCTCTTCAAAACTCACAGGGTGCCTAAAATATAAGCTAATAAAAAGAAGGCTCCAAAATCCACTAGGTGCTCCTTTGCTTCTGAGTACCGTGCTTCAGTTCTTTAGCACACTAGGGCAACGTGTGGGATATTTAAAAACACCTGCAGAATCTGAGCAATAAATATTGAGTTGAGTTTCTCTTGTAAAACCTTTTGTGTTACAGAAAAAAATGAATAAAAAATGAATTTCTGCACAAAGACTGCCAGTTTTAATTAAAAAAACCAAAACTGAAGTAATATGCAACAAACTTTTTTTTTTATAAACTGTTTTTATTGTTTTTCATAAAAGGTAACATAAGCAGTATAGAATACTTTCCATAATCACAGAGATGCATAAAATACATGTATGCAACAAACTTATTAAGAGGCAATGTCTGTTCAACGCTGAATGAAATCTAGAGATTTCCACTTTTTTAAGCCAGTTTCTGATGTAAATTTATAGTGTGTCGGTCACGCCCTCTCTCACAACGAGCAGGGTAAATGACCAAAAAGTCAAAATTTTTACGACTTTTGTGTTTAAGACCCTAGAAACTTAACTTCCTCACAAAAATTTAAAATTCAACATGTTTTTACTGTATACAGTTGTTGCTCCAATAAACAATATTAACACCCCTCAGGACCGAGCCGATTTTGGCCTTCAGGACGCAGACCGATTTTTCAAAGCTGACGTGTCCCTTTATGTGGTAATAACTCTGGAATACTTTTGTTATCAAAGTAAATCTGAGACTTGTTTTTTTTTTGGAACACTTGTACTTTACCTTTGCGGTATAATTTGGTCGATATGTTTACTCTTTATTAAAAAGATTGTCTGAAATGTAAAGAAAATTTGGAAAAATTACATTTGAAATTCTCTGCTTCTAAAATGGATAATGGTCCAACTCAAATTTTTAAATGTCTTTAGTTAGGCATAATTTTTCTTAACGTAATTCGATTTTTTTAGGATGTTCCTAGACTTCTAAGTTTACTAGCAGTTTTTAAAGTGTAGCTAAACATTTGACAAACTTCTGGCATCTCATAGGGACATGTCAGAAGTTTGGATTGGGGGGGGTCCGAGCACTGAGGCCCCCACCAATCGCTTGATGAATCAGCTGAAGCGTTCGTGTGAGCGCTCAGACGCTTCGTGTCTCTTCGGCTTTTTCCGGAAAGCAGATGTATCGTGTACGGGCTCATAAACTTTCTATTGAGTCCGTACACCAATACATTTATTTCCGGAATAAGCCGAACAGACACCCGAAGCGGCCGATTGGTGGGGGTCTCGGTGCTCGGACCCCCACCAATGCAAACTTCTGACATGTCAGAATATTTAACAATTTGAAAAAAACATGGTGTTTTCTATGTATTAGAAACCTCTCACATATCACCCCATTTTAAAAACTGCACCAATAAAGTATTAAAACCGAATTTAGGACGTTTGTTAACCCTTTAGGTGCTTCACAGGAATTAAAGAAAAGTGATAGGGAAATTTACAAATTTCATAATTTTTTTTAATTCTTTTTTTGAAGATATTGCGTTTTAATCCATTTATTTCAGTAATACAGCAGGTATTAAAGGGGTTGTCTAGGTTCGGGGCTGTTTTTATACTGATGACCTGTCCACAGGTTAGGTCATCGGCATATGATCGGTGGGGGTCCAACACCCGTACCCCGCACCAATTAGCTGTTACGGCTGTCTTTGGGCGCCGGAAGCTTTGCAGTGGACGGTGCCGGAAGAAGGCGGCTCTGGTCAGAGTATAGCAGCTCTGCTCCTATTCACTTGAGCATACAGTGTATGAAGCTGCCTGCTTCTGGCACAGACCACTGCATAACTTCTGGTGCCCGGACACCATTTCATTTCATGGGCGGAACTGTACACCCATTAGCGGTAAGGCACTGCGAAAACAGGCGTACTGTTGTGTCTAAATGCGGGAATGGGTTAGTTGGTTCCGGGACAACCATTGTAAGTTGAAAAATTTGGAACGCAAGCCCATAACTATGGAAAACTAGTATTGTAATTGGTTCCAAAGCCTGCAAAATGTCAATCAAAAATAAGAGCCAATACAAATAAAGTAAATCCTTACATATAACCGTTAGAAATAGCTGCTGGAAGCTGTAAATCCCATTCTACGATGAAGACAGGAGCATCTTCAGAGACCAGTACATCACACAGTATGGCTAGGTGATTTTGATCTAAATCGCATGTGAGCTCGATCACGACTATTGAACTATTGAATAATTATTTAGGCCACTCCCTTTTTTTAATATGCCATTCACCTATTTGCATGCCATGACATTGATTTATATATCCCCTGAGCCTGCTGCTGCTGTATATAATATACCCCCTGACACTGCATCCCACACAGTATAATACCCCCATAGTGACCACCACACAGTATAATACCCTCGTAGCTGACCCACGCAGTCTAATGCCCCCGTAGCGCCTAATAAAAATAATAAATACTCAACTGTCCCCGTTCCTGCAATGAGTGGAGGAGATCCCTCTGCTCCACTGGTCTGTTCGGCTCGACGCAGACCGGCACAATGACGTCCCTGCATCACACATGTCTGTGCCGAGCCGCTGACTGCTCTGCACAGGCAGGCCCGATAAAGTGTTGTAATCGCGCCTGTCTTCGCCGTGCCGTGAGCGCTCCACTCGCCACCATTGGACTCCCTGCTCCACCATTGGATTAAACTGTATCCGCGTCCTGAGGGTCCAACTCTTAAGAACTTAGACGTGATCGATAACCACTCGATCCTGCGTGTCATAGACGCGCAGGACCTGCTGTCGCTGAACCAGTTGGTGCAGCTGACCTGACGGATTCAGGTCTCAGCGCATGATACAGCTGCTCTGTATACAGGGTACAAAGCAGCTGTATCTCAAAAAGTACAAACATTTTTGAATAAAATGTAATTACAAAGTTGCACCCATCACACTGATTTCAAAAAAAGATTCCAAAGGTGTACACAACCGTTAAACTGGTCAGCTCCACCATAAGTAACAAAAAAACTATTGTTTTTGACCATTGTTCGAGGAAACAGATGGTTATGATCGCAGAAATGCCTTCCTAATGAAACCTCAATACATTTTAATGTCTTATTTATATTTCTTTATCATTTCATGTCTGAAAGTAGACTTTGTATTAAAGGGACAGCTCATTAATATATATTTTTCCAATTGTGACTTTTTGCAAGGTTTAGCTGTCCGATGAAATCTGAGATCCCAAGTTTAGCTTAATGATTTACTGCAAAATTGCTTCTAAATTGAAGTAGAAAATGTTTTGCAGACCTGGCAGCTTTCAAGCCTTGCACCCATTTGTCACCCAGCATTTCCCTTTGTGTATGGAACAAGAATTAATTAGGCTCTCCGCAGGAAAACTGTATGGCAATAATTTATATAGGAAAAATATCTATTAAAAAGACAGCCCTGCTTTGTTGAAACCTTTACTTCACCACCCTATACTGATAATTAAGATTGTATTCCTTTACATGTGTAGAAATGTATTTCCTTATGCATTCATGAACACACAGAATTTAACGGAGACTGGCTGAATGTAACGTTAAAGGGGTTGTAAATGCAAAAGCTGCCTCCCACAAAATAAAATCCCCTTTTATGTATATGGAAGCTGCTCTCAGCCCTAAGGCTTCATACAGCTGCATCAATTTAAAAATGGTCTAAAAAGTAGTACAATTGGAATGGTGAGACTTAAAAATTTAATAAAAAGTCTGATTCTTAACCCCTTAAGGACTGATCCATTTTTTTATTTTTTTTACTCCCCGCCTTCCAGGAGCCATAACTTTTTTTTAAATTCCGTCAATAGAGTGGTGTGAGGGCTTATTTTTTTGCGGGAGGAGTTGTGATTTATAATGGCACCATTTAAAGTACCATATACGGTAATGTACTGGGAAACTGGGAAAAAATTTTTGAGGGCTGAAATTGGAAAAAACTGATTCCTCCGTTTTCACCGTGCGGTAGAAACAACAACTTAACTTTATTCTGTGGCTCAATACGATTATGGTGATACCAAATTTATATAGGTTGCTTTATATTTTACTTAGTTTTTCCTTTGTAAAAGTAGTAAAATATTTGTTACAAAAAATTCATTTTTTTTTGGTTTCACCATATTCTGAGAGCCATAACTTTTTTTTTAATTTTTTTTGTGGACGAAATGGTGGCTTATTTTTTGCGGGACGAGCTGTAGATTTTAATGCTACAATTTTTTTATACATACAACCTTTTGATCATTTTTTATTTCTTTTAGAGCTAAGGTGACCCAAAAACAGGTGATTTTTGGCGTTTTCTTGAATTTTTGTTTTTTTTTACAGCGTTCACCGTGCGAGTTAAATAATGGTATATTGTGATAGTTTGGACTGTTACGCTCGCAGCGATACCAATTTTGTTTCATTTCTTTATTTTTCACATTACTTTAGAGGGAAAAGGAGTTTTTTTTTTAACTTTTAATTTTTACATTTTTATTTTCACTACTAATAACTTTATTAAACTTTTTTTTTTTTTTTACACCTTTTATTAGTTCCCCCAGGGGACTTGAACCAGTGATCGTTTGGAGCCCGATGAGCTGTCGGGGGAAGGGGTTGTCCCCCTCTTTTCAATGCCTCAGATCCTGCGGTCATGATTGACCGCAGCTTTTGAGGGTTTAAATGGCCAGGAACAGCGAGATCGCTGTAACTGGCGGTTCGTCCCGGTGTCGGCTGTAATACACAGCTGATGCCCGCTGAGTATGGAGTGCGCTCAGCCCGTGAGTGCGCTCCATACTGCCCTTTAATGCTTATCACATGTACGTGATAATGCATCAAGGGGTTAATAGGGTTTTTCTGGGATTTATACGATTTCAAATTATTTTTGTAAGCCATTGCATCCTGACTTGCCACGATTCTGTTTGACCACTTCCGACAATAAGTTGTCATTTAAAGAGGACACCACAAATACCCAGAAAAACACGTTGGAAGATTATTGACTTCTATCCGAGCATAGAGGAAGAACTACAAGGAGCGCAAGTTTCCAGTGCAGGGTTGTCCTTTTCTACATGGTATCCCTGCTTAACCATCATTGGGGACTGTTTTTTTAGGGACATTTGGGAATTATACCTCCATCTAGCATCTGGAATACCAAGTTATGGAACATAAGAAGTCTTCCATGCTGGGATTTTTAATGGGCAATTTTGTACATCATGGTCATTTTTATGGTTGCTAGGGCATCTGGGGGGCCTAAAGATGGTCTGCCATGTGTGTATGCCTATTAGGGCCGGAGAACGGCCCTAATAGGCTGCCTGTCCTATACTGATTGCTTACATACTTCTGCATTGTAGTGTAATATGCCAATCAAATGATCGCATGGTCAAGGCTCATAGTGGAACTAAAAAGAAATGTAAAAAAATAATATCCAAGGTTCATTGCCCCTCCCCTGGCCAAAAAGGCAATAGAAGTTAATAAAGTCCTATGTACCCATAAATAATACCATGTAAACGGCAAGTGCCCCCACAAATTGTCAGTTGAGTTATTTAATCCTTTAAATCACACTTTGTAGTGCCCACTTTTGTGCCAGCTCTTTCAGTTTTTAGGCTGTTTTAAACGGTTTTCACTTCTGGCCAGCTCAGTGTAACCTATTTTACTATTTAATATAATTTTTCCCTATTATATATTAATAAAAAACAAAGATACTAAAAATGTGATTAGGAAACCAACTTCAGCCCTGAATAAGAAACTGGACGAATAGGAAACCAACTTCAGCATCGTAATATATATGTAAGGTATGGTTCATAGCAAAGTCGACTTTTGTCCAACTTTGTTACTGGAGAACCCAGTTTTATTGGACTTGTTCAGGCATGAATATACAGGATTAAAGGGGTTGTCTGGGCACGATCAGTATATGATCGGTGGGGGTCCGACACCCGGACCCCCCACCGATCAGCTGCTCCGGCTGCCTCCCGTCACCAAATGTCATGTTGGAAGCAGACGGCTCTGGCCACAAAATAGCGGTTAATACTGCAGCTCTGCTCCTGTTCAAGTGAATAGGAGTAGAGTTGCAGTTCTGCAGCACAGCCGCTATGTACTGTATGGAGCAATCTGCTTCAGTTTCCAAACACTGCATACCCTGCATAACATCCGGCGCCCGGAGGCAGCTGGAGCATCTGATTTGGTTTCAATGTGACAGGTTCTCTTTTAACTAAACTTGCCCCCTCTGCTTGTTTTACAGGAGCTATGAATGTAGGGGCAGAGCTCATAAGCCTGAAATGTAGGCCTACAAGTAATTGTCACAGCAAAAATGTTTTTTTTTTTTTTTTTTTTTAAATTAAAATCAGTTTGCAGATAAGCATCCATATAATAATCTCCTTCATGTAGGGTACTGTAAATAAATGCAATGATATGATTCCATGGTGGCACCTATGAAGAGGCCACATCCAGGAAACCTGGAAGCTCCAAAGAAAGACACCCTCTTTTCCCCGTACCCCTCTATCTTTTGAAAGGTTATCCCATGAATAATTTTTATACCAAAAGTTCTGAAATACTTTTAATAGCTTTAATATTTTAAAGTAATCTAATGTTTACAGCAAAAAAAGTTTGCAACCGAATGTAAACATGAGTGTTCGTAGAAAAATAGAATTTGGCAGCAGAAGAGAACCTATAGGTCCATTGTTATTTATATTTTATAATCTATCCGCTCAATGGCCAATGGCTGCTGGAAGATTGTCCCATGGATCCATCACCATTTCTGAAAAGGAAGCTTTTTCTTGTTACATTTCAGTCTTTCGACCCAATTTCAATGTCTGCCCCCTTTTTCTAGAAATCCGGTTATTCTTAAAAATACTGTCGTCCTGAACTTGGGGAGCAGGATGTGCTCCACCCACTAGCTCATGGAAATGTATTAAAGAAAGAGCCTGCAGTGTGGTAAAACTTCTATAAAATGCGGTATACAAGTCATATAATGGCCAGAATTAATGTACACATTTATGACAGGCAGGGTTCACACGGCCTATTTTCAGACGTAAACTAGGCGTATTATGCCTCGTTTTACGCCTGAAAATAGGGCTACAATACGTCGGCAAATATCTGCCCATTCATTTGAATGGTTTTGCCGACGTACTGTCCAGACGACCTGTCATTTACGCGTCGTCGTTTGACAGCTGTCAAACGACGACGCGTAAAAATACAGCCTCGTCAAAAGAAGTGCAGGACACTTCTTTGGACGTTTTTGGAGCTGTTTTCTCATAGACTCCAATGAAAACAGCTCCAAAAACGGACGTAAAAAACGCCGCGAAAACGGCGCGAAAAAAGCGAGTTGCTCAAAAACGTCTGAAAATCAGGGGCTGTTTTCCCTTGAAAACAGCTCTGTATTTTCAGATGTTTTTGGTCACTACGTGTGCACATACCCTAATTGTTAAAGGTCACCTAAAAGGCTGGGTATGCTTTAACTCTTTGTATCATGTCACCTCTATTCCTTCTTTCTTCTAAGCTGGAGATGTTCATTTCTTTAAAGCATTCTCCTAAGGGTATGTTCCCACGGGTCGGATAGAAGTACGCAACGCATCCAACCTAAAATCTGCAGGGAATTCCATCCGGAAATCCGCACCAAATTGTGGTACAGATTTTCAGTCAGTCTCCGCTGCGGAAAACTGCTGCTAAAAAAAAAATAGCAAATACTGAAAAAAGAAAGCTTTTTTTTTTTTTTTTTTTTTGAAACGTATAAAAAGCAAATACTCCCATTGTCGAGGCGTCGCGTCCCTCTGTTCTGACTGCCGTCTGGTCTCCTGGGATGACATTTTAGCAGTCAAATGGGTACTCGCCAGAAGCCGGGCTGCACTCCGAACAGGAATGGGTCGCTACGACAATGCCCGGGAGTAAGTATTTGCTTCCTTTAGTAATTTTAATTAAAAATAAAAGGTTTTATTTATTTTTGCGGTGAAATTGCAGCGTTTCCCCCACAAAAATCAGGACATATGCCGTTTGTTGTGGGTTATACCTCCCCATTGAATTCCATGGTGAAAACCTCTAGCAAAAGAGCAGTGATTTAAAAAAATGTACCGCAGGTCAATTTTTCAACGTCTTTGCTGCAGATTTTTTTTCTGCATGTGCATGAGATTTCTTCAAATCTCATCCACTTTGCTGCTACTGTAAATGCTACAAAGTTTCTTCACTGAAGTCCGTTGTGGAAATTCTGCAGCGTTTGATACATGGGAAACTAGCCTTATAAGGAATAACGCTATATCTGACCATTATGACTTTTATCCTACATTTTTCCCTTTTTTAGGCTTTATTTCGAATTGTCAGTTTTCCCTTAGCATAGTCCCGTCCCCCCTATGGAGGTAAGACTTCATAGCAGCTAGAGAGGATATCTTGCTCCCCCTATCCTACAGGAAGAAGCAGCAGCATGGAAGACATGCAGCAGTATTGAGCAGTGTAGCTGAATATCCAGCTCTGGGGTGATACAAAACACTTAGGCCTCATGCACGCGACCGTACATTTGTGGCCGTTTATGGATAAGACCCTGCGTTTAAAGCTTGATGACCAAAGTTTAGCTCTGTATACTGTAAGAAGCTAAAGGACTATGTATGCTTTGTTATAGCTTTCTTTTTTTTTACAACTCTAGAACAGTTTAAAGACTCTTATTAATATATTTGTATATTACTGTAGGGAAGGTCCTTCTTAGGTTGTCCTTACATATTAGTTTAAAGTTCGCCAAAGCCATCAATTTCTGAGTGTGTATGGGTGTAGCCAAAATGTCCCCAACGACTACCATCTGGGAGGAAATAATGATCAATCTTCGATAGGCTTAGATAGCACCAGGTTATAATGAAATGTGTGCATCAATAGGGGCCCAACCCACTGTAGAAAGTATAACGCACACCATTTGGAATAGATTTGCAAGTAAAAATTCTTTAATTTCTCATACCAGGGTGCAACGTTCCGGTCTAAACGTAGACCATTCTCAAGCACGTGATCAATCTTGTTACCATGCTAATCTTTTGATACCCAAGTGATGTCTGACAGCCGCTTATACCCCTCTCCCCATTGAAATAAATATGCATGCTCGGCTGACCCGGGCATGCTTGTTTATGGTGAACTCACAAGAGAGATGTCAGCTGAACCAGCATTCGAGCAACATGCAACAAGAAACATGCACACTCGGCCAACCGTGCTGTTAATGGTGGGGCTGGGAGGATTGGCTGTCTGCCAAACAAGTCGAGAGCTATCTAAAAGTATATGGGCACCTTACGTGTATGGGCACCTATTAGGATTTTTCACATATGAGATTCGCCATCTGATTAAAACCAGAAAGTTAGACCCGGGAGGAATTTAATAACTGTATTGGGATCTGTTAGTTTTTTTTTGTTTTTTTTAAATATAGTGTTAGCCTACCTATTCTGCCCATGAAAACAATGCAAGTACGACTGTACCAAGGCTACCTGAAACCAATACATGGCATTTTTCCTATGTAAATGCCAGACACATCCGATTTCTAGATAAACAGCAGACCTTTTGTTTTTTTGTTGTTTTTCTTTTACCTTTTAATAATGATGTGTATCACTAATGGCAGCCGTTACTTGCCCATAGGGGTTGTCAGTAAACTTTCCACAGACCCTGAATGGCATATAAATGTACGTTGTTCTGCAGGAAAATTTCCCTCCTACGGTTTCCTATTTGTACCCCTCACATTACTTCTGGCAAATCTGTATTTCTAGCACTCTATTAATCTAGGAAGCTCATTAATGTGCACCTTCCCGAAATGTGGCTGCAATCTGAAGGCCTCCTGGAATAGGTTTTTGGTGCAGATCTGCTTAGCGGAAGTCCTCAGAAGTATTTCACTTTGGGAATATTTTGTACTTTTAATAAAAATTTTAGAATTTTAAACGCAAATTAGTTTTTCCTTTTCCAGAGCTATGACACAATGACTCTTTTCTAAAAAAAAAAATAACCTTTCCAACTGTTTTTATGCAGAGAGCATAGACCTGAGTTGTATTGCAGGACAGTATGTATAGTTCAGCTGTATGACATGAATCCTTGGCTAAATGGCCTGCACACACACTCCCATTTGTGGAACACTTTTATAGATTTGCTTCATTTTTATTCATTTAAGCTCCATGTCCCACGCTCCACCCACCATTTTATGTATTTTAAGGAATATAAAGGACTAAATGTTAAAAGCTTATTGTTATTCAGAGTTTATAATCTCTGTCGTGCTTTAATAATTTTTTTTTCTTATGCCTGGATTGGCCGCAAGTTGCACAATAATCACTCTCACGGCTTTGTAATCAATGCCCACAGTAATAGGATTCCTCTGGCCACTGGCAATTAATAAATTTGTGTCTTTTCTTTAAAAAAAAAAAAAAAAATAGCAAAGTCGGATCTGAAATACGACTGACTGGCTTTCCTCATTTGCATATTTATTGCAGTGGAAAAATTCTTACCGAATGATTGATGTCAGCTCTGCCTCTTGAATTCCAAGCAGCACATTATTATGAAATGAAAAATGCCGGCCCTAGAGTTGATTAAAGTTGAAGACGGTGGAATCTGTGTTTTTTTAAGATTGTGGGAGAATTAAAGGCATATTTTAATGGATGTTGACAAGAAGTGAGCCAACAAAAGCAAAGGATTTGCCTGAAAAGATTTAATCAGATGTGTTTCTTGGGGGATTAATTGCTGGGGATGACCAGTGCAATTGCTAGTCTTCGCGGAGTTAAATGATTATTGTTGTGGAGGTAAGAAATAGACGTAGAAAGTGCAGCAAGACGGGCGTTCTTTACATGATTTACATATGTTATTCCTAGAAAAGCTGCTGTTTATTAGGCTGAGTAGGGGTGGATGCTTTTATCGCAAGTGGTTTATTGTATGATTTTAAATCATTATAATACATATACAACTCTGCACATTATGTAAGCACTACATACATAAGGAATACAGAAGTGAGATTCTGCTCGCGTGTTTGGTTTTCTGGCCCCCCCTGTGGGGTAAATTAAAAGAATGGCGGGCGCATTAAAAGAAAAAATCAAATAAATATAAAAATATATATATATACATACATACATGCATGCACTTATTCAGCCCTGACTTTATATGCTTTAAAGCCTTTTTTTTATTTTGATTTAAAAGTCTTTTATGGATCTACTTTTGTCTCCAAAACTGCTCTAAACTGTGCTGTAAAAAAAATCTTCGGACCTTTCGGTCAGGGGAACCTATGAATGGAATCCAAGCTGAAACAAACAGAAACCATAGGTTTCCGTTTGCATCCCCATTGATTTCAATGGTGAGCGAACCGGTGCAAATGGTTTCCGTTTGTCACCGTTGTGTAAGGGTTCCGTTGTTTTGACGGAATCAATACTGTAGTCGACTGAGCTATTCATTCCATTTAAACAACAGTGACAAACGGAAACCATTTTCACCGGATCCGTCACCATTGAAAATTAATGGTGATGCAAACAGAAGCCTATGTTTTCAGTTTGGGTTCCGTTCATGGGTTCCCCTGACGGAAAGATTCGATGGAACCCGTGAACGGAGTCCCGACGCAAATGTGAACACAGCCTTATAAAGTGTATTGAGCTAGGTACTTTTAAAAAAAAAAAAAAAATGGTTGAAAATCATTTCCACATTGGGCATGTCAGAAAGTGAAATAGACTCCATTACTGATCATGACACCCCTGCTATTATACGGTCCATTTAGGTTTAGGCTGATGAAGTAGACCGGCAAACCATACTCCTTCCAATAGTCTTTGGGTGATATTATCTTGTAACATTGGGATCAGTAGCAGTGTTGTATTTTGTAAGCAGCTGATGTTGATTTCAGGCCTTATGCACACGAGGGTTGAATACATCCATGTGATGGCCGTTAAAACATAGGGCCGTTGTTTCAACGTACTGTGTGAAGGGTCCATTCAAAATTAGAACTTGTCCTATTATCTTCCGTTTTCACGGATCCCTCCATAGGCTTAAATCTATGGGAAGCCGTGAAAACGGAACCCACATGGGGCACCTCGGACGTGAAAAAATCACGTTTTTCCCGTCCGTGTTGAATCTAGCCTAAATGTGAGCTTGCTACTTTCATTGAATAGCTAAATAGGTTAAAAATGCAAGCTTTGGAAACACATTAGGCTTGCCTATAGAACATATAGCTTGCATTTTCGACCCATTAAGTTAGCCAATAAAACCGCAATCTTTCTACTTCTGTGGCACTAGAGTAAGAAAAATTGCCTCTGCGTGTATACATGTTGCAATGCTTTTCCTGAACTGATGCTTTGGCCTGCATAAATGATAATCATGCAGACCAGCTACAGGGAGAGGAGTTGAATGCAGTGTCTGTACAGTGTACCAGCACAAGTAGAATTTATGGGTTTATGGATTTTCATTTACTTTTTGTGAATAGGATTGTGAATAAGTGGGAAATGGCAGTTATTTCTAGATACGGAGCCTCTCGTAGCCACTTTAACAGTTTTATATATTTAGTAATATTAGTAATTGCTGTTTATGCAGTTCCCTAGTTTAGTCTTTGGTGGTGTGCAAGATTCCGACAAATGCCCCTAATAGCAACAACCTGTAAAAAGTAGTAAGATCAAGAAAAAAAAAACAGGACAAGTTTGGGATTCTTTCTCTTCACCTTTGTATTCAGATATATGAAGAAAACCTTGCTGTTGTAATTCTGCTTTGGTTCCACCCCACAGTTCGCTTAGGCCTTTTATATAGAGTAGGTCGCAGTGACTCTACATCCACGATAACATAACATTGTACGGACACATCATCTAGTCTAGTCGCTGCAGGCCATGCTGATGTTCCATTCATAGTGACATAACGTCCCTTGGCAGCGATTAGACAATGCAACCTCGTGACGTTGTTACTGTGGATGCCATGTCTCTGAGGCCTAGTGGACGCTCAGGCCTGATTTCTTCCTTCTGTTCTGGATCACAAGACCCAAAGCGTTGATTTGTAGTCCAGTCATAATACATTCACTTTTTAACAATCGACCCATTCACACTAGATTGTTTGTACGAGCATTTTAGGCAAGTTGTTAAATGTTTTTGTCCTGTTTAGGCTACAAAGCTTTGAAGGAATTAATGAGGTCTCTGATCCAGTTGCAAGATGAACTTCTCTTCCAGTTTCCAGAAACCCGATTCCTAATAGACGGAACGAAATGCAAAGCAGACAGGTAAATAAAACTTTTTTTCACGGTGTATTTTGATTTCGGTATTTGCATTTTGCTACAGAGCTTTGTATTCATCTTTTGAAAAATAAAAAATGCTGTAATGTAGTAATAGTCAATTTTGTAAATAAAAAAAGATGAACACCCCTCCATATTACAATATACATAGTATATTTATGGCATAGCCATATAGAAATGGATGGAGAGACACCTATTTTTTCATTAATTCTCTGCCCTAACAACCTTTTTATTTTTTTCAATCCATGCTTCTAAATGCATCTATAAGAATATTTTCATATATATCAAGACGGAGTTGCTTAATTTGTCATTAAACATGTCCTATTGTTATACAGCTCCTATGTGTCTTTATAGTAACAGACCACAAACAAAGCATCAGATCCTGTAGTCCTACTCCCTTCCATCGGTCCCTACTTCTTACTAACCTAGACACACACAACTGCATAGGAGCTGTTCATCGAAAACAATAGGACATTTAATCAGTTTCTTCAGTTTTTGTTTAATTCATTGGGACAATTTTTCAAAATGTGGTTGTGCTAAAAATGAAAAACTGAAATATATTACAAGTAAAGATTATTCAAACCATCAGGGTTTGAAAGATCAGTATTGTGGATCGCTGATGCCATTTACAAGCCAGCGATCCTTAGAGGTCTACTGGGAGGAGAGTTCTTCTCGTTGGGCTGACAGCGGCATTGCTGCCTAGCAAAAGATCCCAGGATGGTAAATGTTACTGCCAGAGAAATTGACATATACCAATGGCACAATCAAACTAGATAATAAATGGGATCAAAGATGCATATGATACATCAGTCTGATTACAATGTACAGTTAAATAGATTTCTCTTCCTTTCTATTTCTGTATGTATTTGCATGTTACACAGGGACGTCTAAGATGTCCATGAACGGTTAAACTAGTCGCTGCTAAACGCGCTCACCAGAGTTTGGGGCTGTACACTTCTGCCTACCAGATAGTGGATGAGTAGTCCCTGCACTGTGAGAATCCCTGAAGCCTCAATGTCCGCTGAATACTTGGAGATTGCTCACACCATACCCTTAGCTAACCAACTCCGCTGCGAATTTGCACCCCCTCCAATGTTTTGAATGGGTAAAATGTTTACTACTACATATTACAATGAATTCTTTAACGGAAGTTTTTCGGTGTGAAAGAGAAGGTAGTTTACTAATCTGTTAGGGTATGTTCACTGCTTAACAAAAAGCGGCTGTAAAATACGGAGCGGTTTTCAAGGGAAAACAGTTTCTGATTTACAGCCGTTTTTTATGCATCAGACGTTTTTTGATGCATTTTTTACGGCCGCTTTTGGAGCTGTTTTTCTATTGAAACAATGAAAAACGGCTCAAGAAGTGACATACATGTCTTTTTTACGGGGCGTTTTTTTACGTGCCGCGTTTAAAAATGGCAGCGTAAAAACCGCCCCGAGGGAATGGAACACCGCTTTTCCCATTGAAATTAATGGGCAGATGTTTGGAGGCATTCAGCTTCCATATTTTTAGCCTTTTTTCGGGCGTTTGCAGCCCAAAAAACAGCTGAAAATAGGCAGTGTGAGCTTGCCCATGAACGTCGCCCAATTTTAGAAGTATTAGCCATGTTTCTACTTGGTTGTAAGGCGGTATTGATTACTACAGAGTGTTGTTATCCTGTCATGATCATGCAGCATATTATGGTGACCTGTATTGATTTTCATCTTTGGGCTTGCGATCTAAATTTCTAGAGAAAAATTTAGCAGATTAATAAGGTTTTTTTAAAACTGTTGATGCGCTATATAATCTTATGTATGTAATGATTTCTCTCTAGTGATGAGGAAATCCCAAGTGATGATGATGATGAGCTGGAAAAGGAAGATTTGGAAATGGGAAAAAATAACCGCCCTCCTAAGCGAAAGCTGGAAGTTAAAGATTATCCAGAATTTATGGCAAAACGTTTTGCAGATTTTCAGACGTACAGAAATAACACTTTACAAAAATGGCATGACAAGACAAAGCTGTCTGGTAAAATAGGCAAGGTAAGTTATTTGCTCCACCAATTTTACATTGGTTTCCATCAGATCTGAATATTATGCTTAACACCAACTGGGTAAAACTGGCACTGAAACTGCTTGCTGATCTTGGTGGACAGAGGCATTGATGCTCATGACAAGAACATAGTTTTGCCTCTATACAAATCATTAGTCAGACCACATATGTAATATTGTGTAAATTTTCCGGCATTGGTTTATAGGAAGGACATGGCTGCACTAGAACGGGTGCAAAGAAGGGCGACCAAGGATTTTAAGGTCATGGGCGGATTACAGTACCAAGAAACTAAGTATCAAACTTGGGGCTATTCAGTTCAGAATAAAGACTGCTTAGGTCCCATGCACATGAACGTACTTTTGCGGCCGCAATTCCCCCTGAAAATCCATGGGAGAATTGCGGCCCCATTAATTTCTATGGGCCCATTCACACGACCGTGGTTTCCACGGTTCGTGCATGGCCCAGGAGCCTGGACCGCAAAAAGAACGGACATGTCTTCTTACGGCCGTGTTCTGCGGTCCCGGCTCATAGAAAATAATGGACGCGGCCCGCGGATGACACTCAGAGGCCGACCGACCCGAAAATCATGGTTCTGCACGTGGCTACGGTCGTGTGCGCATGAGGTCTTAGGGGCGATCTAATTACAATGAACAAATATATAATTGGACAGTACAGAGATCTTTCTAATGATCTTTTTACACCTAGGCCTGTAACCAGTACAATGGGGCATTCTCTACATCTAGAGGAGAAAAGGTTTCACCACCATCACAGACGGGGATTTTTTACTGAGAGCAGTGAGACTGTGGATCTCTCTACCACAGGAGGTTGTGATGTTTTGGTTTTTTTTAAAACTCGTTTTATTGAAAATAAACGGACAGTCAAACGTTCATATACATCAGGATAACCGTATACATCCAGCAGTCCAAATACAGTAAAAATTGATAACAATAGAACATGCATAACCACACTTGGCCTGTCAGTGGTACGCAGACCACTTAATCGCAATACAAAATAAATCAGAACAATATTATTAATTGTGCAGTTGAATAAAAGATATAGGTGCCTGCATTCCAAATAGCTCTCAGATAGGAACCAAACACATGGATACATGCTATCCACCAATGCCCTTTGTGTCAAAGCATCAGTTAAACCTTGGACCGTACAGTGAGTGAGATTCGATGAGCACCAACCACCCCAAATCAGGTCAAATTTAGCCGGCCGTCCACGATATGTATACACCACTTTTTCAAACGGAATAATGTCAATCAGTTTACGCCGCTGTGCCACTGTCTGTTTCCTATCCGCCATCCAACGTATAGCCACCGCCTTCCTTGCCATAAAGAGTGACTCCCTAAGAAAGATCCTCTCATGTACCGACCACTGCTCCTCGGAGATCAGTCCCTGCAAACACACCTCCGGCCTGCGAGGTACCTCCCTCCCCATTACTGCTGTTAATAATACGACTACCGCCTCCCAAAAGCTGAGAATTCACCGACACCCCCACATCAAATGTAGAAAATCAGCCCCATCCGCCCCACATCTATGGCATTGTGAGGATGTCATCCATCCCATACGGTGTAATCTTATGGGCGTTAAATAACATTGATGTATGATAAATAGTTGTACCAGTTTATTATTCGCAGCAGGCGAAACCAGCAAGTGGGACCTCTGAGCCTCCCTCCAATCCTCATCGGTGAGTTGTGGAATAATTTCCTGCCATCTATCCTCAATCGCTAGTGGTTCAAGTCGCAGTTCAGCGTCCAATAAAGAGTAAATCTGAGATACGAATCCACTCGTAGAGTGGGTACCCAACCGTGCCACCAAGTCATAGCTAGAGAAGATGGTGGAATTCGGCAGAAATTGCTCGGCCAGAGCATGGTGAAGCTGTAGACAGTATATCTCATCCCCCGGTGGCATATTAAAAGCCGCTTGAATCTCACTCACCGGCATGTGAGCGTTATCTACTGTAAGCATTTGTGATAGAGTATGTACATCTCTAGAGGTCCAATAATTCATCCCCAATAAGCCAAAAAGATACGAAAAGCTTGGATTTTCCCACATCGGACTGATGTTGTTCAAAGAATCAACCATCACAAGTTCATGAAGGGCCTTGATGCCTTTCTTGAAAAATATAATATTACAGGTTATGAGTACTAGATTCCGGAGATGGGACGTTGATCCAGGGATTTGTTCTGATTGTTATATTTGGAGTCGGGGAGGAATTTCTTTCCCTAATATGGGGCCATTGGCATCAACCTCATGGGGTTTTTTGCCTTCCTTTAGAGCAAATCTGTAGCATTATAGGTTGGCCTTCATTGCCAAGTTGTTTTTTTAAACTGGTCACCAATGTAACATTTTAATGTTTCTGTTCCTTTTAAGGGATTTGCTGTCTCCGAGCGTCCTATATTGATGCAAGTAGAGCAGATTATGATGGACAAGGAAAGATTACGGATACGCACGCAGACTAAACGCTCACTGTATAGGACCTTAGGAAAATCGATACAGGATTCAGCACCTGAACCGGAGCTTGTTCCTGATGAAACAATGGTACTGATCTTATACTTGCTTACTTCTTTAGAGGTTTACTTTAAGAATTCTCGGTTTTCAAAGGAAGTAAACTATAAATGTATGATAAAAATGGTGAATCTATTTAACATTCATGTCTTGAGGGTGAGGCCTACAACATCTACAAAGTGGATCGCCATTGGACCATGAGTATGGACCAATAGTAATATTTATCTGCTGAAACCCTGGCAAAGGAAAGATAATACGCTTTCTTTACACATCTATTTTATTTTATTTTTTTCCTGGCGTTTTAAGATGCATGAAAAAACCCATTTCAAAACGGCAGCGGTTTTTCAAATGTAGCAGCGGTTTTAATGGAGTTTCTAGTGGCTGCGTTTTTTTTTTTAGTATCATTATGTACATGTTTTTTTTTTTAATGCCGTTTTTGAAGTCCTATAGAGGATCCTATGGGAAAAAATTGTACACCTATACCATGCTGTATTTTGAAAACGCCATAATAACAAACGAAGTGTATGTAGTGGATTTTATAGTATAGGCTTTAATGTAACATCTGGGTGCAAAAAACGCACCAAAAAAAAGCTGTTCGCTGTGGTACACGTTCTGCGTATTGTCCGAATAGAGGTTTCCTCAAAGGTATACATTCCTTCCTTTTTCCTTACAAAATACAATCGGAAGCCACCCCTTAAAAAATAAGTTGTGAACAGGCATTTATACAGCACTTAAATGTAGCTGGATTCACACCACGTTTCTGTCGTACAGTACAAGCTGGATGCAAGTGTACATCCTGCAACTGTTCGAATTTGCACTACGTTTTATATTGCAGAAACCATTGCACTATAATGGACATTAAATTGTAAGGGTGGAGAGGGCAGCATATTACACTAGGATGGGTTAGCCTAACTTTACATTGGTTTATTGAACGAAGATGTTTGCAAGAATTGATACCGTGCTTGCATGACGAGGGGTTGCTCTCCTCCAATTTTCTGGTGTTTTCACTTAATAGTTGGGGCAAGGATTTACCAGAAGAATTTTATGCAGTTTTTTTTTTATACAACTGTCACTTGTTTATTCTTTTCAATATATATGAAATGTTTTATGTCTTTTCAATATATATGAAATGTTTTATGTCTTTTCTACAGGCAGTCCAGACTGAAGGGAAGTCTAACTCTCAGCTGAAAGTACTTGATCAAGAGATTTTTGATGATGATGATTTTTATCACCAGGTAAGTTTAACTGGTTGATGAATAATAACAAGTCTGTTCTTCATGGACTGCAGGACGTTTCCGCATCAGACCAACTAGTCTTGCTGATCGCGCGGGAATAGCAAGTGTGCCCGTGCGATCAGGACGGGGACAATGGCTGTAATACACAGCTGCAGCACTGCTTTAATGGTGGAGATCAGAGGACCTGATCTTCGCTGTTAACCATTTGAATTCCACAATCAACGCAGATCGGAGCAGGGAAAGCGTGTGGGAGGGGGGGCACCTTTTATTGTGTCACAGGGATTCCCATATCTTATATGAACAGACAGCCCAGGGTTCATTAAAGGACCCCAGTGGTCTGACCATATTTCCTATTTTTAGGGCAAACTGCCTGTGTACCTAACTATTGGTTGTTTCATGATGTTATGGATATGCTGACTTAAAGGGGTTTTCTTAAAATGATGATTTATCAGCTATCTACAGAATAGGTGATAAATGTCTGATCGGTGGGGATCCCAAGAAAGGGGGGCCCGGAGTGCCCTATGTGAATGGAGCAGTACTGCGCATGCTTGACCGCTGTTCCATTCACTTTATATGGGGCTGCCGGAGATAGCAGAGAACCTATAAGCCAGAACATATGAGGTTGAATTTATGAACTTTTCTTCGTCTGTTTTGTCCCAAAGAAAAGACTCAAAAGTCGCAATTTGCAGGAACATTTTTGACTCTTGGCCTTTTTAAGTTGCTCTAAAGTTGGCGGGCCTAGTAAAAAGGGCAGGGCCACCCACAGCCCGACAAAATTATTATAATTTACATCAGACGCTGGTTCCCAGCTGGCATAGATTTTACTCTATGGGCAAAGAACTACCGGGTACAGGCAGGGCATGTACCCCTCATGATCGAATATTAAAATAAAATTGTGTAAAAAAATGTACTCCACCCTCAATGCTCTGCTTCACCCCCCCCCCCCCCCTGGGTTTTCTCAGGCTCCCACATCAGGCCGTGGCGTTTATATGTGATGTAGCATACATCATCTTGAAAGTGGACATTGTGTGCTGCGTGCCTGCTTCGGATGTGACGTCCTGTTGCTGATGTGCATCAGGACCTTGTAAGTGTCATAGCCTCATATGGGAGCCGGAGAAAATTGGGGGGGGGAGGTAAGGTGAGTATTTTTTTTTTTACTTTACATCCGTTTAAGATGATGGGGATGGGGCCGTTCAATGCGACAACAATTGTTACGCCAACAAAAAGATGCATCACATTTCTTAAAAGGCGTGCATCGCTTAATAAATCTGTTGCATCTTACACCAGCAAAGCAGAAAGCTAAAACTGGCTGCATGAAACGTCAGTCTTCGTAAGTCTGCCCCATGGTGTGTCAACATGGAGGTGAGTTTTCTGTCATACTGAGCTTGAAATTTGACTTTTTCTCCTCCTAGGCTAGGCAGGAGAAATAGATGTTGTTCCATAATACTTAGTGTCACTTGAAGGGGTTGTCCAGTCCATAAAAATTGAAGGCCTATCCTCAGTACCTGAAAATTGAGGATAGCTCATCAATATCTGATCGGTCCGGGACCCCCGCCGATCAGCTGTTTTTGAAGGGGCCGTAGCAATCGTACGAGCACTGCTTCCCCTTCATTTCTTATCTGCTCGTACTGTGATTTGCTGACACGCTTGTAGCGGTGGTTCACAGTACTACAGCTTTCTCAATGGGCGAAGGCTGTACCTAAGAGTGTGTCGGTGATTCACAGTACGAGCAGATAAGAAATTAAGGGGGAAGCCGTTCTCGTACGATTGCTACGGCCCCTTCAAAACAGCTGATCGGTGGTAGTCTCGGGAGTCGGACCTGGACCGATCAGATATTGATGGGCTATCCTCAATTTTTTGGTACTGGGGATAGGCCATCAATTTTTATGGACGGGACAACACCTTATTTTAATTGTATTTCAATAAACATTTTCTTTACTTTTTGCGGTGCAGCTTCTAGCTGCATAACTTCGCTGTAAGCCGTATCAGTCTGCCGGATCGACAGCTCGGCTGACAGTGGTTCTTGTGTGTCTCGAACATACAGGAAATCTCTACGGTCGTTTTCAGATGGCTTATTTTCTTGTGTATTTCGGTGCGTAAAACGCACGTATTATGCTCCCGAAATAAGACCGCTAACAGCTTCCCATTAATTTCTCTGTCATTCATACAAAGCAGATTTTTACGCTGCTGAAAAAACGCCTCGTAATAATACACTTCGTAAAAAATTGCGTTTTGCAAGTTTATTTTTTCCATTTCCCTTTGACACTTAAAAAAAAAAAAAATTTTAAATATGCTTCAGAAAAATACCTGGATTCAGAGGCTGTTTTCCCTTGAAAGCAGCCTCGTATTTTTCAGCTAAAACACATGCCGTGTGAACATGGCCTCATACCGATCACACCTAAACGCTTTAACATGCGCATAAAGGCTATGATAAATTCCCAAATATAGTGTCTGCAATGTCGAATTGCACCAAAGTTGTGCGACTGTCACTCACATTATTTTCCTTGAGAGATATGTGCGACTTGTCAATACGTCCAGTGTATAAATACATTTTGAGGGGAAAAAATGTGCAAGTCACAAGTGCAACTTTGATGTGAAACTTTGGCAGAAGTATTTCCTCCCAAGACGAAGTATCAATAGTTGCCATAAATCAAGGAGCCCTTGTATGATTACGGATACCAAGAACACCGAACAAGAGCTTTGTGAAAAATGTTTTGCAAATTTTACCCCAATTGTACCCATTATAATGTACTTAACAGGTTCCTTATTACACAGCCCTCTTCAAATTGCTGACACAACTAAATATTTTTATTGTAACTTTGGCAATCTTAAAAGGGGACCCGCCAGCTCTCCTGACATGTCTCCTTGAGTACGTGTATTCCTCAAAACGAACAATTCTGGAGCATCTTTTCTAAGAACTCGCTGGGTGTTACCGTTACACTTGTCAAAGGGGTGTGTCCCTACATAGTCTGACACTGTCCAATCAGTGTTTTACTGTTTTTTTTTTCTTGTTTTTTTTTTCTTACAATAGGGATCAATTGCAAGGAAGAATGAACAATTGTCATTCAGGACTGGGCTAACCACCCCCACCACTATTTTTTTCCTTCTATTTTGGTTTTTACTTGCCACACTTCTCCCAATAGTCTTCGTTTTTAGTTTCCCACAGAGTACATGTCCTCCCATATTCCCACCCCGTAGACGCTCCACATCAATCTCTTTAAGACGTTGTCCGTGTTTATCAAACTTGGTTATGTATATGTACCTGCGTCCTTATGGTTTTCTTGTACCATCTGTACTTATTTCCAGCTTTAGCTCATTTTTACATTTGAGAAGTCCTTTATTGTATTCTATTTGTTTTGCGCAGTAATCTTTTAAAAATAGATTAAACGTAAATTATCGCATTAAGTACAGTAAAAAAAAAATAAACTCACCAGGACCATCTTAGAATAATTTATAGTATATCATTTCCAACATTTGGCAAGATGATTTCTACTTCCTACCAGTTATATTGCTTCTATACTTTCCTCTCTATATATACTGGTACGGTTTAGGACTGTGTAAATATATCATGTACACATGGTATGTTTGTGTCTAGAGCTGGGCTTCACTCTCCTATTACAGGTGTAAGTTTAATTTTTAAGCTCACACATAAGTAGGGAATTTTTATTTTTAATTCACCCTAAAGTGATGAGTGCAGAGCCAGATAGCACTGAGTGACCAGTCTCTTATGCTGCTTCATAATTTTAACTCTGATAAATTCAGAGTTATGAGTAGTCTCATCTTATCTCTTTTCTCAGTGACTGGTTAATTGGGGTGGCGGGGTTAATCTAAATTAAAACTTAAACTAATAGAGGTCAGTAAGGCAACAGAAACACCTGAGTAAAACAAATGAGGCTGCCAGCCGCAACTTTATCTTGGCTGGCTCCCAGAAGGCGATTGGCAGAGAATTAAAGCCGCTCTGGCGTTCTGTAAAGGTGAATAATGGGCGACACTTGTCAGCACACAGCGTCTTCGCAAATGTTCCAGATTGCAGAACTTCCGTGCCAACTGCTGCCATCCGTATAGGGTAAATGAGCATAGGAGCAGTTGTCAACATCTGGCAGCACAGCAAGCAATGGGTGCAAGGCTGGGGAACCCTGCAGATTCTAAGTATGGTGCTTGAAGCTGTGGAGGCTTTAATCACTTACCGCTCCTTGGCAGCCGGCAACAGCATATTCCAGCCTCGTTCATCACATGTGGACATCTGCTGAGCCGTAAGGCAGCTACACATTCATTTTCTTTTGCTGCCTCCCAACCCCCTTTCTTTTACAGCCACCCCCACCACCACTTTCCCCTTTTGACCAGCTCCTCCTTCTCCCACAAGAATATTTCTTGGGATAGATGATCTGTAAAGATTACCACTTAAATGTGTGCCTGTAATTGTAGGGAGAGGGGGCCCTGACAGCCGCACTATAGCACCTGTTCAGCTGACCGGCTTCATTTCTTGTGCTGAGTGGGATTAGACAGAGATTCAAGTTGAAGCCAATTCCACAATAAGGATAAAGAAAATTGCTTTATGTTTTCTGTCACCTCCTACATGAAACGGATTGTGCTTCCTTTATATGTCAGGACAGTCTGCCTATGATGAGTGTTTTATTAACATACAAAGCTTTTGTTTTGAAAGATGGGAAAATGTACATTTCACGTCCCTATGTTGTGTAACAGGGAGCTCTCTCATATGTATCGGAGACTCTACTCCTTCATGAGTATTTTGGAATCACATTTTTTATTACAGTTTATAATTTTACAACATTTCATACGTTTTCTCTGCTCTAGATCTTTGTGGTGTTACTATGTAACATTTATTTTTTATGTTTTTTTTTTGTTTGTTTTGTAAAACGAGGGAAAAACAAACCGATAAAATTCTCTTTTCAGGATATTTTGACCTAAAAATTCAGCAATTAACGTATTTTGTGGTTGTCAGTGGGAAACTTGATTCGATGTGCGGCTGGCACTGGCCATTTATGAGTTAAAATGGCTCTGTTCAGTGTTCACACATCGGAGCTTAATGCTCAGCATGATTTACTCACACTTCCTAGTTAATTATTAGACATAGGGAGACATCATAGATCATTCTCAAAAGAATATATTGAGTTTTGACGAGAGATATTTCTGTTTTGACTAATAAATTCAGTGCATAAAACAGGATGATAAATGGAGCGTCTAGGTAAGGAGGAGGATGGGATTTTAACCTTTTAATACGGGTTCTGCTAAAATCCAGTATAAGCCTCTTTTAGATGCTTTCTTTGCATAAACATGTCTCACATTTGATTGTGGGATGCAGGGATTTGTCATTTTTGCAGGCTTGGAGAAAAATGGTAGGTGAAAGCACATTATTTTATAACTCGGCTTTTGTTCTGGTTCCTCTTTCTTGGAGCTGAAGATGCGGCGGTCACTTAATATGTACGTTCTCCTTCAGTCTTGTACACTGGATATAATTACATATTTATGAGCTCATCGGTCTGCTCTTTGTCATTATCTAAATGTTTGAAGGGCAGATAACACTGGTTTAGAGGGCTACGTGACTGGCTGCTGTGATGGTCCCATGCCCCAGTACATGTTTTAATACAAGAATTATATATTGATAAACACTGTACACCTGAATGGAAACACTTACGCAGTATTTTATATCTTACAATCTGTTTTTTTTGTTGTTGTTTTTTTTAAACAAATAACAAATGTATAAACTTGTTTTATTCTTGTGTGGCATTCTTTAGTTTCTATAGATGCTACAGCCATACTGCACACAGCGTGCTCCACTTCGTAGCAGAGACTTGTGATGTATTTGAGGTCTGTTACACAGAATATTTCACCAGACAGATCTCTGGAAATTAGAACATCTTTTCAATGTCCTAATAACAATAAGCTAGGGATTCTTCTGCAATCACTGAAAGCCCTGAGGGTTCACGTGACCTCCGTTAGTTTTTTGTTGCCTGAAATTAGTGCAGATTTTGTTGGATGTATGTCATACAGAAAATACATCTATAAATTTGGTGCAAGTACCATTTATTCTTGTATAGTTTCCAAAAGTATTTAACTGAGGTATAGGACACTCAAGGTGTCTGAGCTTTTTGCTGACACATGCCTATCAGATGAAAATGCACAAAGTAAACATATTTAGTACATAATAAATGTTTGAAATAAAATGTAATAAAATAAAGACATTTTAAAAATGTCCTCATGTCAGATTTTATTATATGTAGAGCTGTCCATGTAAATTGTAGTGCATCTACCTGTTTTCCTCCATCTCCTCATGACACAGTCTCTATCACAGATGTGTGTGTGTGTGTGTGTGTGTGTGTGTGTATATATATATATATATATATATATATATATATATATATATATATATATATATATTATAAATTCTACATGGTGGGACACTGAAGTACAGTTTTACTTGTTATAGGCTTTTTTCACAAAATGTACCACAGTTTAGGTTGTATTGTTGCTATGTATTGCCTTAAAGGGGGTTTCCGACTGAGAAAGTTTTTCACCTATCCACAGGGTAGGTAATATATGTATGATCGCTTGAGGGCCTCACCACTGGGACCTCCACCAATCACTAGAATGAGGGGCGAAAGCCCCCGTTCCGTCTCACTCGCAGTAAGAATTTTTTCGCGCATGTCCCCTGCCACTCCCCATTCAATGTCTTTGGGGTTGAAAGACAGCTGAGTGCAGCGCTCATGTGTTTACATCAGCCCCATAGAGCCTAGTGATCAGTGGGGCCCCCAGCGATCATAAATTAATGACCTAATCTGTGGATAGGTGATACATGTTGTCAGTGGGAAAACTAATTTGAAAGGATTTCTTCAGGCCTTAGTGTACCTATCATTTCAGATGAATTTTCAGAATACGCCTTCACGTGAGTAATAACAAGTATTCATAACCACAATTTCTACTCTTAGCAATTCTTCCCCTCTGTCTTCTCCCATGTCATTTTTTTTTCTGAGCTCCAAAATGGGCGGGAGACTAGCTGCTATGAGGCTCTCAAACTCTCAGGCGCACAGTGCCTGATGGTAATGAACTATCCAAGAGTCCTGATCAGTCTCCGAACCCGTAATACTGTGTACAATCACTCACAATGCTCTTTCCTTAAACCTGTAAACTAGCCGCCTGTCTGCGAGCCCCACTCCAAAATAAATAAATAAATAAATATATATATATATATATATATATATATATATATACACATACACTATCGTTCAAAAGTTTAGGGTCACTTAGAAATTTCCTTATTTTTGCAAGAAAAGCAGTTTTTTTTTCCAATGAAGATAACATTAAATTAATCAGAAATACACTCTATACATTGTTAATGTGCTAAATGACTATTCTAGCTGCAAACGTCTGGTTTTTAATGCAATATCTACATAGGTTTATAGAGGCCCATTTCCAGCAACCATCACTCCAGTGTTCTAATGGTACATTGTGTTTGCTAACTGTGTTAGAAGGCTAATGGTTGATTAGAAAACCCTTGTGCAATTATGTTAGCACCGCTGTAAACAGTTTTGCTGTTTAGAGGAGCTATAAAACTGAACTTCCTTTGAGCTAGTTGAGAATCTGGAGCATTACATTTGTGGGTTCGGTTAAACTCTCAAAATGGCTAGAAAAAGAGAGCTTTCATGTGAAACTCGACAGTCTATTCTTGTTCTTAGAAATTAAGGCTATTCCATGCGAGAAATTGCCAAGAAACTGAAGATTTCCTACAACGGTGTGTACTACTCCCTTCAGAGGACAGCACAAACAGGCTCTAACCAGAGTAGAAAGAAGTGGAAGGCCCCGCTGCACAACTGCGCAACAAGACAAGTACATTAGTCTCTAGTTTGAGAAATAGACGCCTCACAGGTCCTCAACTGGCAGCTTCATTAAATAGTACCCGCAAAACGCCAATGTCAGCGTCTACAGTGAAGAGGCGACTCCGGGATGCTGGCCTTCAGGGCAGAGTGGCAAAGAAAAAGCCATGTCTGAGACTGGCTAATAAAAGGAAAAGATTAATATGGGCAAAAGCACACAGACATTGGACAGAGGAAGATTGGATAAAAGTGTTATGGACAGACGAATCGAAGTTTGAGGTGTTTGGATCACACAGAAGAACATTTGTGAGACGCAGAACAACTGAAAAGATGCTGGAAGAGTGCCTGACGCCATCTGTCAAGCATAGTGGAGGTAATGTGATGGTCTGGGGTTGCTTTGGTGCTGGTAAAGTGGGAGATTTGTACAAGGTAAAAGGGATTTTGAATAAGGAAGGCTATCACTCCATTTTGCAACGCCATGCCATACACTGTGGACAGCGCTTGATTGGAGCCAATTTCATCCTACAACAGGACAATGACCCAAAGCACACCTCCAAATTATGCAAGAACTATTTAGGGAAGAAGCAGGCAGCTGGTATTCTATCTGTAATGGAGTGGCCAGCGCAGTCACCAGATCACAACCCCATAGAGCTGTTGTGGGAGCAGCTTGACCGTATGGTACGCAAGAAGTGCCCATCAAGCCAAACCAAGTTCTGGAAGCATGGGGTGAAATTTCTCCCGATTTATCTGAGCAAATTAACAGCTAGAATGCCAAAGGTCTGCAATGCTGTAATTGCTGCAAATGGAGCATTCTTTGACTAAAGCAAAGTTTGAAGGAGAAAATTATTATTTGAAATAAAAATCATTATTTCTAACCTTGTCAATGTCTTGACTATATTTTCTAGTCATTTTGCAACTCATTTGATAAATAGAAGTGAGTTTTCATGGAAAACACAAAATTGTCTCGGTGACCCCAAATTTTTTAACAGTATTGTGTGTGTGTGTGTGTATATGAGTGTATGTGTGTGTGTGTGTGTGTGTTTGTGTATATATATATATATATGTGTGTGTGTATATATATATATATATATATATATATATATATATATATATATATATACACTACTTATCGAAATTGCAACACCAAGCGGGACAAGACGTAAGGTTATGCAAATCGAGGAAGTAGCAGGTGTCGCGAAGATCAACAAATGACCAAATATTCAAACACCTAGCTCCAATCTGTGGCATGTGAGAGGGGCATAAAAGCCAGATTGAAAGCAAAGTTTTGTTTTTTTAGCCACATAAAACCAAGTGGTGTGGGATGATTGTGTGATGCCTCCGGTTCGTCGACGTACCAGTTATCGCCACTTGTCGCAAACTGAAAGGGACAGAATCCTTGAACCAAGAGACCTTGGTTTATCACTTCAGCAGATCACTACGTGCTTAGGCTTAGATGTCCGCACTGTTCAACGTTGCGTGTCCTGGAGGTTGGGAGAACAGCAAGATATGCGCAGAGGTGAAACTCTGCATGGACGGATCATCTGATTGGAAGAAAGGCTTGTAGTGATCCATACTGTACTGCAAGAGAAATTGGACATCACGTCCCAAGCCTAGGGCAGCAACCAGTGTTGACACAAAGCATCTGGGCTACGAGCCAGACGTCCAGCTACAGGTGCTCCATTTACCACATGCCACTGCTTTCAAATGCGATCATTGTGCACAGTAAGATGACAATAGAGGTCTATGCGCTTCATGGATAAGTGACGCTTTTTTGTCGGACACTATAATATACGGAGATTGGTTTGGAGACCGTGTGGGCAACGTCATGAAGAGGCCTTCATAAGGGAATGTCGCATCAGTCCTACTCCCAGGATTATGGTGTGGGGTGGCATAATGTACGGTAGCCGGACCCCTCTAGTCTTTATTTCAGGTACATGAACAGCTCGGTGTTATATTGATTTGGTCGTGGAACCAGTGGTACGGCCATTTCTCCAAAGTATCCCAGACGCCGTTTTTCAACCGGTCCATGCCAGGCCGCATGTTGCGCATTCTGCTGTGAGCCGACTGCGTACCCTAATCGTGCTACCATGGCCTGCAACGCATCTGGACTTGTGTCCCATCGAGCACATCTGGGACGTCATTGGTCGGCAATTGCAAAGGGAGCTGCCAACAGCCAATTTTGATGGTTTGCTTAGACAACTATTAATAACCTCATTGATAGCATGCCAAGGCATGTAAGTGCATATCTTTCTGCGTGTGGCGCTCATACTCTATATTGAATACATTTAAGATGTTTGGAATATTTTGTTTCCATTCTTTTTCTCATTTGCATATCATTAACATGTCTATTGATCCTGTGATTTCCACCATTACAAAACTTTTCCTCCTTGGCATTGCAATTTCAATGTTGAGGAGTGTACACACACTCACACTCACACATACACATTTTGGCCAGCGTTCGTTCGGGTAAAAAGAATGGAGCTTTAACATGGCCGACTTGTCACCAGATTGTTCCCTTCTCCACAACAAGAACACATGCACACTTGGTCGTACCAAGAGTGCATGTGCATGGGGAGGAATAGCTATCGGTCAAACAAGCCATTGACTCCAGTCACCATGACTGCATTCAGGGACATGTATATAATCATAAATAGCCCTAAAAATTGTGATATGCTCATTTACTAGCTTATGTTTTTTTTGTTTTTACGTATAACAAAATATAAATAAATCAGAATTACAATAAATTGTATGCATTTTCTGGGACATAATAAAACATCCATTGCATTCAGAAACCTTTCTTAAAGGAACCGTGTCACCCAAATTTTTTTTTTTTAATAAGTTAAAGATGTTAGTGCTTTATTAAAAACGTTTGGATTCATTTGTGTGTTTGTGTGTTACTTTTTTTTATTTTTACACTTTTTCTTCCCTATGGGGGCTGCCATTTTTTTTTCCATTTCTGTATGTGTCGATTAACGACACATACAGACATGGAATACGGCAGCTCCAGTCCCATAGGGACTGCGAACGGGGCCCGTTCCATCCACTATTGTGTACGCCGCTGTGTGGGAACGGCGCATGCGCCGCTCCCACACAGTTCAATTTGAAATGCGCGCCGTCCGGCGCCATTTTCCTGTGGACCGGAAGTCGCGGCCGGACAGTAAGATTACTACCGGTCGCGGCTTCCGGACTTGTGCACTTGGAGCAGCGGCAGCAGACGGAGCGGATGGACCGGAGGGAGCGGCGGCGACTGGAGCAGGTAAGTTATTTCTATGTATGTTCGTGTTTCAGTGTGTTTACTACTGTATGTTAACCTTCTACACTGTGTGTGTTAGCTCAAAAAATGGCGACACACAGTGTAGGAGGTTAGACCGTTAAAACCCCTCGTTTCTCCCGGCACTAGCCAGGATAAAGGAGGGGGGGATTCTGAGAGCTCACTAGAGCGAGGGATTTTTACCCAATTTTGCAGCATAAAGCAATTTGATTGCTTTACCACATGCAATGCTGCAATTTTTGGAATGGCTCCATCTAGTGACCAGTGCTGGGAAATATTATAAATTGAATCCAATTTATAATATTTCCTGACTCGTGAGAAAAAATAAATAAAATTAGAACAATGTTTAACCCCTATCCGCACCAGGACGTAACTGTCCGTCGTTGCGGGAAGTTACTTCCCGCACGAGGACGTACAGTTACTGAGTTAATCCCGGTGCACACTGTCGGCGACAGTGTGCACCGGGAACCAGGAGGTCAGCTGTCGCCGAAGCTGACACTCCCCTCTTGCCAGCCAGCGGTCCTTTGCCGCTGATTTCGGCGCATTAACCCCTTAAATTCAGCGATCGGGTGCAATCGCCGAATTTTAGTGGTTTCTAACATATCGGCAGACCCCCGTCCGAAATCGCGGGGTCTGCCGATAGTTAGTATGGCAAACGGAAGCCAAACAATGGCTTCCGGGTCTGCCATGGACAGAAGCCCATCAGGACCAACCTTCGGCTGGTCCTGATAGGCTTCCTGTCAGACTGACAGAAAGTTACTGTGCCGTTCCCGATGCACACTGTCGGCGACAGTGTGCATCGGGAACTTGGAGATCAGCTGTCCCCGACAGCTGACACTCTCCAGTGTTGCCGATCAGCGGCTCATCGCCGCTGATTTCGGCAATTAACCCGTTACATGCGGGGCTCGATTGCGATCTCCGCATGTAGCGGGTTTGTAGAGCATCAGCAGCCCCCATGCAATCGTGGGGGCTTCTGATGCTTGTGATGGCACCCGGGGGCCAGACAACGGCCCCCAGGTCTGCCATGTATGTCAGCCTATGAGGATCAGCCTCTGCTGATCCTCGTAGACCAACTGTCAGAGTGACTGTGACGTCACACTGACAGTTGGAATACATTGCACTACCCAGGTAGTGTAATGTATTCTAGCAGCGATCAGAGCTGCAGGTCAAAAAAAGAAAGTGTAAAAAGTAAAGGAAAAGTTAATAAAAATGTTTTATAAAAGTGTAAAAATAAAAGGTTTTGTTTTCCTATAAGTCATTTATTATAGGGAAAAAATGAAAACGTTAAAAAAAAGTACACATATTTGGTATCACCGCGTTCGTAACGACCCAATCTATGAAACTATAATGTTAATTTTTCCGCACGGTGAACGCCGCAAATAAAATAAACGGAAAACTGTCAGCATCGCTATTTTTTGGTCACCACCCCTCCCAAGATATAGAATAAAAAGTGATCAAAAAGTCGCATTTACCCCAAAATTGTACCAATAAAAACTACAACCCGTCCCGCAAAAAACAAGACCTCCCACAGCTTTTTTGACGAAAAAATAAAAAAGTTACGGCTCAAAATAGCGTGTCCCAGAAAATAAATTCTTTTATAGAAACTTAATTTTATTGTGCAAACGCTGCAAAACTTAAAAAAAATCTATACACATATGGTATCGGCGTAATCGTACCGACCGGCAGAATAAATTAAAACGTAATTTATTGCGCACGGTGAACGCTGTAATAAATAAAGAATTTAAAGCGCCAAAGTCGCTGTTTTTTGGTCACCCTAGCTCTAAAAAAGATCCTGAGGGGCCAAAATGCTCACTATACCACTAGAAAAATTCCTTGAGGGGTGTAGATTACAAAATGGGGTCACTTTTGGCGGGTTTCCACTGTTTTGGTCCCTCCGGGGCGTTGCAAACCCGACATGGCACTGAAAACCAATCCAGCAAAATCTGCGCTCCAAAATCCAAAAGGCGCTCCCTTCCTTCTGAGCCCTGCTGTGGGTCCAAACATCAGTTTACGACCACATATGGGGTATTGCCGTAATCGGGAGAAATTGCTTTACAAATTTTGGGGTGCTTTTTCTCCTTTATTCCTTGTAAAAATGAAAAAATTCTATGTTTCCACAGAAAAATAGGTGATTTTCATCTTCACAGACTAATTCCACTAAATTCTGCAAAAAAACTGTGGGGTCAATATGCTAACTATACCCCTAGAAAAATGCCTTGAGGGGTGTAGTTTCCAAAATGTGGTCACTTGGGGGGGGGTTTTCGGCTGTTTAGGTACCACAAGACCTCCTCAAACCTGACATGGTGCCTAAAATATATTCCTAAAAAAAGGAGGCCCCGAAATCCACTAGCTGCTCCTTTGCTTCTGAGGCCTGTGTTTCAGTCCATTAGGACACTAGGGCCACATGTTGGATATTTCTAAAATCTGCAGAATCTGGGCAATAAATATTGAGTTGCATTTCCCTGGTAAAACCTTCTGTGTTACAGATTTTTTTTTATTACAAATGAATTTCGGCAAAAAAAATGAAATTTGTAAATTTCACCTCTACTTTGCCTTAATTCCTGTGAAACGCCTAAAGGGTTAAAATATTTTCTGAATGTGGTTTTGAATACCTTGAGGGGTACAGTTTTCAAAATGGGGTGATTTATGGGGACTTTCTAATATATAAGGCCCTCAAAGCCACTTCAGAACTGAACTGGTCCCTGAAAAAATAGCCTTTTGAAATTTTCTTGAAAATATGAGAAATTGCTGCTAAAGTTCTAAGCCTCGTAACGTCCTAGAAAAATAAAAGTACGTGAAAAAAAATGATGCAAACATAAAGTAGACATATAGGGGATGTTAACTAGTAACTATTTTGTGTGGTATTTCTATGTTTCACAAGCAAATACATTTAAATTTAGAAAAATGCAAATTTTTGCTAGAATTTGAAGTTTTTCACAAATAAATATTGAATTTATCGGCCAAATTTTTTCACTAACCTAAAGTACAATATGTCACGAGAAAACAATCTCAGAATCGCTTGGATAGGTAAAAGCATTCCGGAGTTATTACCACATAAAGTGACACATTCAGATTTGAAAAAATAGGCTGTGTCCACAAGGCCAAAACAGGCTGTGTCCTAAAGGGGTTAATCACCTATACACTAACTGTTTAACTAAAAAAAAAAAACATGTTTTGCTGGCAACACATTCCCTTTAAATAGAATACAAATATTGCAAAGTGACTTGATTTTTTAAAGAGGCTCTGTCACCACATTATAAGTGCCCTATCTCCTACATAATGTGATCGGCGCTGTAATGTAGGTAACAGCAGTGTTTTTTATTTAGAAAAACGATCTATTTTCACCAAGTTATGACCTATTTTAGCTTTATCCTAATGACTTTCTTAATAGACAACTGGGTGTGTTTTTACTTTTGACCAAGTGGGCATTGCAAAGAGAAGTGTATGACGCTGACCAATCAGCGTCATACACTTCTCCCCATTCATTTACTCTGCACATAGTGATCCTGCATTGTTCACTATGTGCAGTCACATACACACAAATTAACGTTACTGAAGTGTCTTGACCGCAAATAGACATCGCGTCGAAACAGGACGGGATGTCTATTCACAATCCCGACACTTCGGTAATGTTTGTGTGGGACTTACAGCACAGCAAACGATCTCGCTGTAAATGACAGCTCAGCGTGATCTCGATGTGCTGTGTGAGTAAGTCCCACACAAACGTTACCGAAGTGTCGGGATTGTGAATAGACATCCCGTCCTGGTTGGACGCGATGTGTATTTACTGTCAAGACAACAGTAACGTTAATGTGTGAGTATGTGACTGCAAATCATGATCTAGCAAGATCACTATGTGCTGAGTAAATGAATGGAGAGAAGTGTATGACGCTGATTGGTCAGCGTCATACACTTCTCTTTACAACGCCCACTTGGTCAAAAGTAAAAACACGGCCAGTTGTCTATTAAAGTCATTAGCATAAAGCTAAAATCGCTCATAACTTGGTGAAAATAGATAATTTTTCTAAATAAAAAACAGTGCTGTAATCTACATTACAGCGCTGATCTCATTATGTACAAGATAGGGCACTTATAATGTGGTGACACAGCCTCTTTAAAGAGGCTCTGTCACCACATTATAAGTGCCCTATCTCCTACATAAGGAGATGGGCGCTATAATGTAGATGACAGTAATGCTTTTTATTTCGAAAAACAATCTATTTTAAATCACTTTATGAGCGCTTTTTAGCTTTATGCTAATGAGTTTATTAATGCCCAAGTGGGCATTGTATAGAGGAGTGTATGACGCTGACCAATCAGCGTCATACACTTCTCTCCATTCATTTACACTGCACTAGCGATATAGTTATAGCGCTATGTGCAGCCACATACACAAACACTAACATTGCTGTAGTGTACTGATAATGAATATACATCACTACCAGCCTGGACGTGATGTTTATTCGGAATCCTGACACTTCTGAATCTTTTCTGTGAGATTCCAGCAAGGCAAGCGTAATCTCGTTTGAAATGACAGGTTACATTGTAATCTCGCAAGATTACGCTTGCCTTGCTGGAATTTCACAAAAGATTCAGAAGTGTTAGGATTCTGAATAAACATCACATCCAGGCTGGTAGTGATGTATATTCATTATCAGGACACTACAGTAGTGTTAGTGTTTGTGTATGTAGCTGCACATAACTATATAACTATATCGCTAGTGCAGTGTAAATGAATGGAGAGAAGTGCATGATGCGGATTGGTCAGCGTCATACACTCCTCTGTACAACGCCCACTTGGTCTAAAGTAAAAACACGCCCACTTGGGCATTAAGACATCATTAGCATAAAGCTAAAAATCGCTCATAAAGTGGTTTAAAATAGATCGTTTTTCGAAAATAAAAAGCATTACGTTCACCTACATTATAGCGCCGATCGTCTTATACAGTAGATAGGGCACTTATAATGTGGTGACAGAGTCTCTTTAAGGGACAGCTTTTTAAAAAAATAAATACAGAATCCATTTATAGTACATGAGGTCTTGTGCTATGTACTAAGATGAAAAACCATGTGGTCTCTTTTTTTTATTTTTTATAAAGAAAATACAATAATGGGTATAGTTAATTATTTCTGAAATGGCAAGGTAGTTTTAGAAATACAGAACTATTTTTATTTGTTTTTGGGTTGAGTGCTTTACAGGACTTAATGGAACTGTTAGAGGGGGGATTGTAGTATCCTTTGGGCTTACTGAACTTTTATATCTAATTAGTATAGAGTGGTTTTATTTGTGATAATTCATGATTCAGTGTTTCAATCTTTTCAGTTACTGCGGGAATTGATAGAGCGCAAGACAACCTCCCTGGATCCCAATGACCAAGTGGCCATGGGCAGGTAAGTGTAAGGAATTAACAATCTGTTAAATGGTACCATCAGAGCTGTCTGTTCAAAAGAAAAAAGTAGGAAAGCTCAAAGGTCAAGCACAATTATATGAGCCATAAAGACTGGATAAAACCATTTTTCTTGACATTAATCATGGGCAGTAAAATTTTCCAATGAGATCACAGCCATTATTTTTCATGAGAAATCTCATTCTGCCCCTCCTCCTTGAAATGTGCAATAACTTCATTGCCCCTTTTCCTACCCTCCTGTTGTATGGTGCTGATACATGGAGGCACAAAGTCATCATTAATATAATACTCATCTTACACTATTTAGGATATATGGCTTCCATTAAAGCATGGCCATTTACTGCATACCTTACTGAATTTAAAAGGCTGGTAGAAAATGATCAAGCTGAGATCCTATAATGTATAGGATATTGTTGTTTGGGTTGTGAATGAGACTGTATTCACATCTGCGTTGGTCATTTCCATTGTTCTGCTCCATCGTAGGAGCGGAACAACGGAAGTGACCCGTCGCATGATGGAAACCACAGGCACCCAATGGACGTCATTGACTATAATGGGGTCCATTGGATTTCCGGAATAGTGGCAATCCTTTTACCGGACAAAAAAAGCAGTGCATGCTGCGCTTATTTGTCCACCATTTTTGACTAGATCTACGATGGGTCTCCTAACAGAGCCTCAGACGCAGATGTGAATACGGCCTTAATCTCTTATATTAAACATTCTGTGATAGATGCAGCTGAAAGGCAATTGCGTAGTGTAACGGTTTAGATCAGTTCTGAGCATCAACTTTGTAGTGTTTTCTTTTTTTTCTATAGTATTGTAAAGGATGTGTTGACCTGTAGTACAAACAGCTGCAGTGCCCTTCAGGTTATCTTCCATATAGTTTCTCTATCCATTCTGGTTCTTTCCTCATTTATATATAGCACCAACACATTCCTCGATGTTATACAAAGATTTTTCCCGTCTCGGGCGCACACACACTAGAGACACATTCCGTTTTTGAGTTATGTTTGTTCTTTCTATGGTTGCATCTGTTTCCTCCAAAATCCATTCAGATGTTGCCCCTGGTCACATTCAATCGCAGGACTCTGTGGCACTATGGCAACAGTGATAACCACAGAGTCTCTGTACTGCCCTTTTAAAAATTCTACACTAGAAGGTAGTGGAAGTTAATATGAATAAGCCTCCACAGATTTGAATTGCCAATATAGGATAAACTTACACTGTGGATTACACCGCAACGCCACTGCGAATTCTCATATGTTACTTGATGATGTACAGACTACCCGCTTATGACTGCTGCAGCTAATCACTGTCTTCAGCAGTCAAGTGCCCATCGCGCTACCATCCCCGCTGAGGACCCGGATTGCCTGCAGCAGTCACGTGCAGGTAGACGTAACCTCATCACTGCTGGGGTATTTACCAGGTTAATAACACTTATTTTATCATATTCCCTCCGTTCAGCTAGACTTTTATAGTCCCAGACAACCCCTTTAAGGTATTTTGTTTGTATATTTAATGCACCTGACAATATCTTACAAAATCATATGTATGCTAATGGAATTTCTAGGTACACATTTACAGAACACATAATTTCTGTTCTATTATTTAATGATGTGATGTGGGAAATTTTTTGCAAAAACTGGAATTGTGGAAAAACATTTTCATTACTTGTTTTTCCATTTAATCTGCTCTGCAACCACGGTTAAAATATGTATTTATAATAGTGTTTGGGTCACATGTTGAAGTAGCTTTTGAAACCTCTTGCTCTTTCCCAGGGCAGGTAGCAATACCCTTTATTGATTAACCATTGATCATCTCCATAATTATTATTTAACTCTCTAGCTTCAACTGTACGGCTAAACTCCCTAGACGAAAGTCAATTATTGCTGAGATGAAGATCACTTGTTTATAGTGAAACGTAGCGTTGGCTACGTTTTTACAATGTGTTCATTTTATTGTAAAACAGTGCAGTTTACTGTATACTTGGAATAATATCTACAAATATGGAAAATATTCACATATATGGGATTTCCAATACCAGTAATCTTGTCACTGACACCTGCCTAAATCAAAGATAGAATATTGCAGTATTTAGTACTTACGTCCGAAACGGGCTGGTTAGTAGATAGGGACATTTGCTAAAAAGTAATTTAGATAATTTTTTTTTTCTAGCATACACAGACTCTTCCAATAAACAACGCTTTTTTTTTTTGTATTTAGTGCGGAAAACCTTACCGGGCATGTAAAAATTGAGCAATGGTGCTATATGTTAACAAAAGTCCTGATGTAAATAGATTTGGCAATTAACTTGCGGGATTATACTAGAATGCCTTGCTTTTTGTTTTCTTTAAAACTAGACTCGTACTACTAGACTTAAGGTTTCCTGTGTTTTACTGAGCTTACCCCTCTTGCCCATGTCTTCTAGGCAGTGGCTTGCCATTCAGAAGTTGCGAAGCAAGATCAAGAAGAAAGTGGACACCAAAGCGAGCAAAGGGAGAAAAGTGAGGTAAGTGTAAGCTTACTGCTATGGGAAGGTTTGTGCAAATCACAAATGATTCAGGTAGCACGCCACACACCATTAACTATAGAAGGATTTACAGAAAAGGATTATAGATAATTAGAAAGATGAGTAGTGTCTAAGGGTTTACCAGGGTGCAGCTCATTGAACTTTTTAAATATGTGGTCATTTAACTATGGAAATAAACTTTTTTTTTTTTTTTTTTTTTTTTACATACCATAAGTGGGGGAAAAAAAATGTTTTTTGTTTTTTTTTTACATATCTTATTAGTTACCTGGGATTAAAACAGTTGCACAAAGTTTCAGGCTGCAATCTCCATTCCTTCATTTATTTTCAGACCCTTTTCACGCTTTTTTTTATGTGGGCGTTTCTCTCCCAGTATTACATGCTGGATGTGAGGTCTGTTTATCCAGGATGCTGCTGCCCTCACTAGCCCTCATGTTTCAGCACAACTTCATTCCCGTACTGACCCTTTCTAATATACCGCCTCCTGTGCTGACGCACACACTGATGCTTTCTGTGCATGTTTGATCTCTCCCCTGTTGTGATCTCCTTTACTCTGCAGACAAGTCCGTTAGTGACATTTCTGCTAGTGGTATTATTGTAAAGTGGAAGCGTTTAGGAACCACAGCAACTCAGCCACAAAGTAGATCACCACATAAATTTAGAGCGGGGTTGCCAAGTGCTGAGGTGCATAGTACATAAAAGTCGCTAAAACTCTGCTGACTCAATAACTGCCGAATTCCAAACCTCTGGCATTAGCATCTGCACAAAAACGGTCCCGCGGCAGCTTTATGGCATGGGTTTCCATGGCTGAGTAGCTGCATGCCAGCCTTACAACCAGCACACATAGATTAACGGGCTGCAGGCACACTGACCAGCACTGCAGCCAGTTAATCTACGTGGGGTGGTGGGAAAGGGGTTAAACACCTTTGGGTAGTAGTAGAACAGAGATTGCATGGTGGCTCAGTGTTTAGCACTGTTGCCTTGTAGCGCTGGGGTCCTGGACAAGGACATTATCTGCATAGAGTTTGTATGTTCTCCCTATGTTACATAGTTAATATGGTTGAAAAAAGACAAGTCCATCAAGTTCAACCAAGGGATGGGATGAAACAAGAATTCTACACATTGACATAGGAGCTGATATTTTTTTGTACTAGGAAATGATCTAAGCCTTTTTTAAAGCCATCTACTCTGTCCCTGCTGTGACCAGCTCCTGCGGTAGGCTATTCCATAGATTCACAGTTCTCACTATAAAGAAGGCTTGTCGCCTCTGCAGGTTGAATCTTTCTTTCTCCAGACGTAGGGAGCCCCCTTGTCTTTGGAGGGGGTTTTACATGGAACAGGATTTCACCATATTTTTTGTATGTGCCATTCATATATTTATATAAATTAATCATGTCCCCCCTTAGTCGTCTTTTCTCAAGGCTAAATAGGTTTAATTCTTTTAATCTTTCCTCATAACTTATTTTGCGTAGCTTTTCTCCCACACCCCAAAAACAAACAAATAGGGCATTTTATAATGTGACTTCAATGGGGACAGTGAGTGCGCATGACCTCTGTACCTCTAACAAAATCTGCGGCGTGTAAATCTAAATGTCACCAGCAGTCTATGGAGGGTGCATGAAATGTACTAGATGCTCTCCCGTTTCTGTTCTCTAAATTCAATTTGGAGAAATTCTGAGGTTTTTTTTTTGTTCCCTCAATAAGCTGCATTATTCTTTCCTTCATTATTTGAAAAATAGAATGGATAATTTACACAAGACATTTTCCCACTAAAATATGTTAACACGTCTCATACTGCGTCCAGACAGCCTTCTAGTAGCACTAATCACGGAGATGTCTCTGATAAAAATGATGACAGGCAATGTCAAAGTCTCTACAGCTCATTCAAGCTGAGGCTTTTCAGCAGAGCCTCCGTCTTCGAATTTGGTCTGCAGAAGGGTGGTTTTGACTCTTCTGTCGGCAGCCACCATCACTAATAAATTTTCTTAGACATTGCCGCACTTCTCTTGAACTCTATGCAGTACCGCTGTGATGCCACTAAATGTTGCAATATGCAACTTTAACGCAGTGTTGATGCATATAATCCAGCAGAGTACTTTCTGTTAAACTGTTGTTTAATTTGCATAGAACACATTTAGAGGCTATTTCTTATAAACGCCATAATATAAAGCTTGAATGTGTCCACAATCATCCTTGGTTGCAAACACATCAGATAGAGAGTCATGCAAGTCAGTCTGGGTCAGTTGTGGCATAGCAATTTTTAAGATTGATGTTCTCGGATAATTTATTAAAAGAGGAAAGAGCTGCTTTGTTGGCCTGAGAAGCCTGTAATTATTGGCTATCAATATTCTTTTCTGTCAGCATCACACATAATTGGATGTATTCATGATTCAGTCAAAAGCCGCTGACAACATCACACAACTGAGTCACACTCTCAAAGCTTTTGAAATAATGCAGGCGATTTCAGTGTGTGCGACACGGACTGTACTCGTTCACCGTGAGATCAAGGCCCGACCATGGCAATCTTATTACCCAGCTCTAGATAACAATTGAACAGTCTGGGCCAGATCTACAGTAGCAGAGAGGTGAACAAAATGTTCAATTACAATTTGAGCGAAACATCCTTCCTATGTGAAAAGTTTAAGCATGTTGTACTTTATATCCAGAAAGATGCAAATAAAGCATTTAGAGTGAGATTGTCATGGATTTACAGATCTCATTCTGTGGCCTATATACATGAAATTGCATTACGCTGTTTATTTCTATGCAAAAGTACAAAATCTACACTATATGCTATTTCTAAAACAACAAATAAGGGAGATTGTATCGCCAAAAAAAACAAAAAACACGAAACCCACAGTGGAAAATGCCAGCGCTGAGTATTTGTGGTAAAAAAAATAATAATAATAATAATTGGAACCTCCCTGGTTGTACAATTAGATGTAGCAGCCGTTGGGATAACTAGGAACCTTGGAGAGGAGTTTTAAAGGTGATTTTTTTTAACAATTAAGTTGAAAACAAGATGTTTGAGTTGACAAATGTGGATTTCACATGAGCAGTCTAGAATACAGAGATGTGACCTAGAGAGGAGTGTTGACCTATTAGTCAAGAGTCCGTCTTATTGAGCACTATTGCACAAAGTGGTTCACTGGTGACTGTCACCGAAGATTACCTAATCTAAATATGTTTAGCATGAACAAGACCTATACTAGATTAACCCCTTCACGACTGCCATATGGCTATATACGTTCCAAATGCCAATGCCCCGTGCAGTTGTCACATTTATAAACGTTGACAGCCTTGAACAGGGTTTAATGAGTGCAGTGCTGCTTTGGTGTGAGCAGTGCTGCACTCTCATTTCTGTCGGGGCTTTAAGAGCCCCAGATTACACCCCCTACTGTAGATAGCGCCACACACAACCCCCTGTAGATAGCGCCACCTAAGCTCCCTCCAGGAGCGGAGTCTCCTCCTTGAGTGAGCCCCAGATGTTTCTTCAGCCCCGCTGTAAATAGTGCCCCCCCCTGTAGATAACAACCCCCACCCCTGTAGATAGCGCCACTTGAACCCCCACTAGGAGCCGTGACGTCAGAGGTTCTTTCTAGGAGCGGAATCCCCGATCAACACTCTGACAAGGGATTCCGCTACTGGAGAAGCCCCGGGCGCCACTATCCATATATGGACAATGACGTCATGGGCAACTCCTGGAGTGGAACCCCCGGCCACAGCGCTACCAACGCTGAGGCAGGGGATTGCACTTTTAGAGTTAGCCCCGAACGTCACTGTCCGTATATGGACAGAGACATCAGGGGCTCCCTCTAGGAGCCGAATCCCCAGCCAGATGGATTCCGCTCCTACAGGGAGCTACAGTGGTGCTATTTACAGGAAGGGGTGCCAATTAGGGGGGATGCTGATGCGATCTACGTGGGGGATGGTGCGATCTGTGGCACTTTGTGGGCACTATCTGTGGCCACTGACACTATCTACAGTGGTATTGCATTACTATCTACATGGGCACTTGTAGTGCTTTCGGGTGGCTGGGACAAAAAAAACCTGAATGAATAAAATTCATCCATTTTTTTCTTATTTTTTTTAACGTCCATGAAAAACGTTTGGCAAATGTCGGTGAAAACTGTCCGACGGCCGGGAAATGGATTCTAATTTTGAGACACATTGATGCCATGAAAAACTGATAGTTGATCCGTTGTTAACTGCCCTTTTTTTCACGTTGTGTGAATATAGCCTTATAGCCCTCTTGTCCGCTCGCAGAGATCCAGGGTGACAGTGTGGGTACATCACATTTTTTGTGATTTGTCTGCTCATAATAAAAGTTTAAAACATGGAATTAATGTAACTAATAGAGAAAATGAAAGCCTCATACATCTTGTAAAAAAACAAAGTAAAAACAGTTGTGATATTCAAAGCGGTTGCAAAGATCTTATCGTTTAAAGAAGTGCATATCAGAAATGGGAAATTTGACCTGGACACAGGGGCATCAATGACCCTTGGTCATGAAAGGGTTAATAACTGGATCTCTACAACCCCTCTCACATTCCCTACTCCTGCAATAACTACACTAATGTATTTTTCTTTATAATATTTATGGAATTATAAGCAATACAATTCAGTGAATACGGTTTTTAAATAGAACCGTAACACAGAACTGAAGTTATTGGTCAAAAATATTACGTTCTATACAATTGGTATCCATGCCTAAGAACAAAATGACAGTGGAGCAGTCTCGTCATTTCAGTCTAGTTCTCATTATGGTGTTGGACCGTAAACTGCTTGTATTCTTGATTTCAAGAAAAGGCTTTGTTTTAATTGGTAAACATTGACCCCTGATATAATAGATGCAATCGTGCCCCTTTTAACAGTGAAAATCTGCATGCTACTTTCTTTGTCCTTCTAGTAAAAGGTTTCTGAACACTTATGAATAGAATTAGCGTTCAGTATTCTAAAGTCACACAGGGCACCATAAAAGTATTCATGCATCTAAAGTTTGAAGGTGATCCGATACTGCCAATGTGGAAATCCATTATATGGCTACACGTTACCATGCAAGTTATGCTCTAGGTCGCTGTTAGTTGTTTCCTCTCCGCATCGGGGTTTCTTCTTGAAGAAATAGATTGATGTGTAAATTTTCAGCATTTTTTTTTTTTCCAGTGAAATAGCTAGTTTTTCTGCATCAAGCAATTTATTCCTAATTTACAGATAGATTACAAGCATGTATTTTTGAGTTTAGCAGACGTTCATTTGTCCCTTGATCTTATTGAAAGCAGGAGGGGTTGCTATGTGTGTTTCTCTCGTGTTTTTATAAATGCATTAGAGGCTTGTACTGTTAATGCTTAATAGATAACCTTGTTTTTTTTTTGTTTTTTTTTTTGGCTTCATGCAGGTATCATGTACATAGCAAATTGGTGAGCTTCATGGCTCCTATTGGCCACAGCACAATGAATAATGAGGCCAGGTGAGTAATAGACTAATAATGTTTATCAAATGGCTCCATGACAGCGTGACATTGACTTGTTCTTCATTCTGCTGTCCTGTTTTTTTCTTATCAGTTCAGCATTTGTCACAACTGTCATAGCAAGACTTGGTCTGTACATCAGCCTTGGTCCTTTTGCCCTGTTAATATTCTCATAATAAATAGCATTGCGTAAAACCCTTCAACATCTTTACATGGTTATCTTTAACCCAAAAGCATAGAAAATGGACTTCTAAAAACAGTGAAACATTTGCACCAAATGCAGGTAGATCTACATATTCTGTTCCATGTTGATGTAATAGGATCATTCAAAAGAACATAGCCTGATCTGCCTCTGAGTTGTGTGCAGAGCACGGTGACACATCTGTTTGTATGTTCTCCCTGTGTTTGTGTGGGTTTCCTCCGGGTACTCCGGTTTCCTCCCACACCCCAAAAACATACCAATAGGGAATTTAAATTGTGAGACCCAATGGGGACAGTAAAAGAGGACCTCTGGTTGGCGCTATATAAATAACTGAAATAAATAAATAAAATAGGGTTGTTGTCATAAACCACATGGATCCATTTGTCAATGGTTCTAGCTGGTGGTGGTATAATGGTGAGGGAATGTTTTCTTGGCGTTAGGCACCTTAATTCCAGTAATGCAGACTACCTGAGTATGGTTGCTCACCGCATTTCTAACCGCTATTTATGTGAAAATGGAGAGACATACAATTCCTAGATTCATCTGAAGCTTACGGTTAGCCGGTACAACGTTGGATCACGTCATCCCCACTCTAAATCGCTCTGAATCCTACAAGGTCTGCTTTAGGGACAAGAAGTCAGTCTCTTAATTCAAGTTAAGAGAGCGTTTAATTATAGACTTGCATTGAGAGACTGACCTCTGGTCTCTACATGATGTGCTGTAGGATGTCGGTGGGAATCACATAACCGAATGGCGGAACGAAGTGGCTAACGGTAAAATAAAGCGCCTGGTAAGGCAATACACCTCACTTCCTTTTACTTAAGCATGTTTTCAAATGGGGGGAATTGCCAGAATGCTATTTTAAAGAATCTGTTGTAATTTACCCATAGTGCTTGTCATGGACAGAAGTGAGAGAGAGCTGGTCTCTGCCATTTAAAACCTTGGTATGCAACAATCAAAGTTTATTGCGGCATACAAGGAAATCGGCAAAAGGGAAGATTCCCCTTTGATCATATTATGGTGCATCCCTGTGACACAATTGGTCCCATACTTTATATGATCAGACAGCCCAGGGTCCATTTAAGTACCCCATGGCTATCCTCTATGCAATTGCCTGTGTATAGATCTAAAACGTATAACTGCAGGAATGCATAGAGGCATCCGCCTTGCACATATGTGTGTACATACACAAATTTCTCTTGAAAGCCTATTTCCATTGTACATTAATTCAGGTTTAAGGAAAATTAAAATGTGGTAATCCTTATTTATTTAGATGTATTTTTTGTAATTGAAGTGTCGTGCATGTAGAGCTAAAGAGTATATATACTGTAAGGGTTATTTTTTTGTTTGGTTTTTTTAATTTCTGTTGCTTGTTTTATATGGATATCATCTAATTTCCCAATGTACAGTTCAGTCAAAATGTTTTATCTGTTGCTTTGTTAGAGCAGCTCATTCTTTGAATGGTTTTTGCGATATACCACAAATGGTCCAATTGCTTCTTCCAGCGTTGTCAGCATAACTGAGAGCCAACATTCCACTGCAGTATAGAGTCACTGAGGTGCTAATGATCTCTGTTCTTTATAGCTGCGTGCAGCCTTCTCACTCACCCGGAAGCTACAATCATTATACAGTCAGGGAGACACAGCTCTCGCTAACCCGACAGCTTTCACAGAGGTATTGGAGATGGAAATTAAAAAGTCAAGATAAGGCTTGCAAGAGTGCATTTACTAGCCAAACATTTTATACAGTCCTGTCCTTATTACAGAAACATATGGATACACCTAGTCCTTTATAAAATAAACTAGTTTTATATATTTTCTGAGAAAGTGTTTTTCTAATAAATAAAACATTAACCTGCAATATATAAAATATATTATTACAATGCAGAATCAGAAATTATATGGGGTCGTCAAACAGTGTGACAAAGCAGCTTTAGTAATATGTATCATGAAGATCACCCGACACATACATTTAATGTGCCCTAAGACTTCAGTTGTCGAACATATGGCAAAAGAGTTTTATTGTGGCATGCGTTTGGCTGGTTAATGTCGGAATGCAGTTGCCTTAAAGTGACCCTCCTGTTCCGGGACAAGAATTTAAATATGATTGGGTATATGGAGTAATATTACCTGCTGCCCCGGTGCCATGAGTCTGTCGTGTTAGGGTCCCCCCTCTGCTGTCCAAAAATGACTTAAGCACTTTTTAGACTACGAGTCTGAGACTGTTCTTTGATTGGCCAGAGTTGCTCGCGTGAGAAATTCTATGAAATCCATTAATAGAGGGAGTGTCTTAGACCGTCTGTAAAGGGCTGTGGCCATTTTGAGACAACACCGAAGGGACCCTAAAACGGCACAAACACGGCAGAGGGGCACAACTGGAGGGAGCCAGGTAATGTTACTCCATATACCCCATCAAATTTTTTATTTTATCCTGAGACCGGAGGGTTGCTTTAACTGTATTGAAAATTGCAGTCATTACAGCTGTATGCAAAAGAAAAAGCATGCATCACATGATATCAATGTTTTAATGGGACTAAATGGCAAATGTAATCAACTGTATAACATCTGTTCAGTTTCAAAGTGTCCTGCCAACCGTGCACCCCAAACATGGTCTGGACCTAGCATAATAAGTTGATGGCATTAATGAAGTTACAAACCATACGCTGTAGGTATTTTCATTTTTTTGGTATTATGATTTATTCTTTATTCTCACTTACAGTTTGCACTTCGAGACGTTTTTAGGATATGCTTATTTTATTTTATTTTTTTAAGTTGTCTTTTATATTTTGTAGTTATTAAATTGCATCTTCGATATATGTGTGTGTGTGTGTGTGTGTGTGTGTGTGTGTGTGTGTGTGTGCATACAGTATTAAATATTGCACTATAATGTAATTGACGGGGGGTATGTGTGTGTGTGTGTGTGTGTGTGTGTATATATGTATGTGTATATATATCTAGCTATACATATATAAATGTATGTATCTAGGTATGTATGTATGTATGTATATGTGTGTGTGTGTGTGTATATATATATATATATATATATATATATATATATATATATATATATATATATATATATATATATAAATGTATATAGCAAGCAAAAGAATTGGGGCAGCACCCAGAATAGTGGATGAAAAAAGAGGAGTGTTTATTCACCCCACAGGCAGGTAATGTTTCAATCCGGCTTACTGGGATCTTTCTCAAGAATTGAGAAAGATCCCAGTAAACCAGATCGAAACGTTGCCTGCCTGTGGGGTGAATAAATACTCTTTTTTCATCCACTATTCGGAGTGCTGCCCCAATTCTTTTGCGTGCTGTTTTCTTAGGGCCAGTTCACACGGAGTCTTTTTGACGCGGAAACCGCGCCGAAAATCGCTCCTATTGATTCCAATAGGAGGCGGAGGCGTTTATTTATCGCAAGCGGAAAAAACATCTCGCGGGAAAAAGAAGCGACATGCCCTATCTTGGGGCGTTTACGTCTCTGACCTCCCATTGACATCAACAGGAGGCCGAGAAAGCATTTTCAAGCAAATTGTGTTGAGAACAAACAGGTATATATATAGAGAGCATAGCTCAATTAATAAGTGCTATAAATATATTGGCAATTATACAAAAAAAAATCAATGTGTATTGAAGTACATTAAAACCGTGCTAAGAGTCAAGTCATGATATATAATATCAAAAATTATTAGACCATAATATAGCAGTGATCCTTTAAATAAGTGTTATACAATAATGAAATTTAAACAGTGACCATTATTAATATCAAGAAAAGCAGACACTCACCAATCCAAACATATATTTCCCTTGAGAACTCCATATGTATCAAATGAAAAATATTCTCGGCGTCCCAAGCACCGAGTTGCGCATGCCCAAACAATGTCTGTCCAGATCACGTGGTCAATGGTTACTTGGACACAATACAACAATGTAATGGCTGACGTCATCACATTAGGGCAAGGAAGTGTACTTGCTGCGTAAGCGCTCTTTTTAATGTAGTATGCATTATAGCACCATCTTTAGCTAGGGAATAGGCTATCGACACTAAGGATTGTGAGCACATCTTTAATCAAACGTGTATAGAATAGTAAAAGATATATTAATTATATAGGTGTTGCAGCCTGATCACAGATTGTTTATTCTGTATTAGTAACGGAGTATATAATGGTTGTTTAACTCGCAGTTAAAAACCGATCCTTATCGTCTTTGCAACCAACGGTATCATCTTTAATGCCTTACGTCCTAGGGACGAGATATATCCCACATCACACAGAGGTATACGGTGAAGACCAATCCGGGATCAATGGCTATAAGAAAGAAACCCTATGTTATTCCAACCATAACTCCTATACACAGGAAATACATACGTGAACTCAAAATAATATAACTAGATCAGGTAAAAAAGGTTAATAAATTATCCTATCTTTTACTACAATGCATACATGCAACACAGTTGTATTGTGTTACCGAAGTACCTCTTGACCTCACAAACCGATACAAAAAAATATAAATAATAACATTACTAAAGAATAAACATAAAGACAGAAAATTATATCATATGGGTCCTGTGTTTTTTAGTTCAGATTGTGAGTATCCAGTAGTTATATCAGAAAGAAGCATCATTCTATCTAAAAAGAGAGAAAAAAAAGTCAAGACAAATACAATCAAAACTGCTCATCTGTAAGGCTGGGTACACACGACCTATTTTCAGACGTAAACGAGGCGTATTATGCCTTGTTTTACGTCTTAAAATATGGCTCCAATACGTCGGCCAACATCTGCCCATTCATTTGAATGGGTTTGCCGACGTACTGTGCCAACGACCTGTCATTTACGCGTCGTCGTTTGACAGCTGTCAAACGCAGACGCGTAAAATGACTGCCTCGTCAAAGAAGTGCAGGACACTTCTTTGAAACGTAATTTGAGCCGTTCTTCATTGAAGTCAATGAAGAACAGCTCAAGATTACGGGCGTCAATGATGCCTCGCAAAATGCGAGGAAGAGCTTTTACGTCTGAAACAACACAGCTGTTTTCTCCTGAAAACAGTCTGTAATTTCAGACGTAAAAGCCAGTTATCATGTGCACATACCCTTACAGTATAATCATTACTCTCAATTCCCTTTTAATCACGGCCTAATAGGAGATGGATGGAATATGAACAGATACCACAGGGCAAGAGAACATCCCCACATGAACCGACACTAGTCACATCAAAAGCTGCATAAACTAAATAAATCAACATATATGGGTCAGAAATCCTATATCGGGAGCAAAATCATGATCATTGTTTGAATACTTTCAGGGGATAATCTACATTCAAACCATTAGGATATAGTGAAGTCAGTCTATTAATCCATTGTACTTTACGTTGTTTTAGAATCCGTTCCCTGTTGCCACCACGCTTTAATGGAGGAACACTGTCAATAATGGTGAACCTAAGTTGTTGGGCAGTATGTCTTGCCTCCTTGAAATGTTGTGACACAGGGATTTCACTTTTCTTAGTCCGTATGCTGGACTTGTGGTTATTCAACCTTAATCGGCACTCCGTTGTAGTTTCACCCACATAAATCAAAGTACAAACGCATTGCCCTTGAACATTAACCCCTTTACGACGAAGGACGGATATATCCGTCCTGTGCAGGAGTTAGTTCCCGCAAAAGGATGGATATATGTGTCGTCTGATCGCGTGGGTACTGCCGACCCATAGAATAAAGTTAACGATGTTATTTACGCTGCATAGTAAATGACGTAAATTTATAACGTGAAAATCAATGCTGGAATAGCTGCTTATTTTCAATTCTCTCCTAAAATAAAGTTAAAAAAAAAGTTAAATGGTGCTATTACAAAATACAACTCGTCCCGCAAAAAACAAGCCCTTATAAGGCTATGTCGACAGAATGAAAAAAAAAAATTAAGACTCTTGGAATGCGACCATGAAAATACAAAAAATAATCCTTGGTCATTAACGTGCAAAATGGCCTGGTCATTAAGGGGTTAAGGCACAAGTTCTCACATGACCGACACGGAAAACAGCCCCTACGTGTCATATCGGACTGTCCACCTCTATTAAGCCCTTTATTTTTACTGACATCCGTCATAACTAATCTGTCCCTAAGATTACGGAGCCTTCTATAAGAAAATAATGGCGGAGATTGAAACTCCACTATTTTATCATAGGTTACCAAGAATCCTCCAATGTCTTTTAATAATCCCTGCTATGTTTGGGCTACATATATTGTAGGTGGAAACCATAGGAAGTCTATGACTTTTTATTTTTATTATTTTTACCCTGATAATAGTTCATTCCTGTCAAACATTTAGAGAAAGTAAAATTGACTATGTAAAATCTTTTTTGGATATCCTCTCGCCAAAAACTTTAGTCATTAGGTTCAATTTATCATTCAAACTGTTCGGGTCCTCCACTATCCTCTTAACCCTTAATAGCTGGCTATACGGTATGGACTTTATCATCCCCTTAGGATGATGACTGTCATAACATAACATAAATTATTGCAGTCTGTCTGTTTGACGTATAAATTAGTTCTAAGTCTGTTGTTCTGTACAAAGACCATAGTGTCCAAGAATTGGATATTGGTACTAGAAACTACCTTGGTGAACTTAATGTCAGGGTCAATATTATTCAAGAAGTAAAAAAACCAGTCCAAACTGGGTAGGTCACCCGTCCAAATGAGGAAGACGTCGTCTATGTATCGCCACCACCCCAGAACCGAGGTAAAGTGGTGGGATACATAGACCGACGTCTCCATGTCTGCCATAACTATGTTGGCGTATGTAGGGGGCCACTTTTGACCCCATTGCTGTTCCTCTAAATTGTACAAAGCACTATTTAAATTGAATTATTGTATAACGCTTATTTAAAGGATCACTGTTATATTATGTGCACATTCAATATCCTAAGTGTGCTAAGCCCATTTAGTTACACTGTGCTCTGTGAGAAAGGTGAAGGACAGTGTAACGTGTGCAGTAAGCCGCGACAAATCTCCTGGCTAATGCACAGATACGGTGCCAGAACCAAGCCCTGTAGATTGGGGCCACCTGTGGCGTCCCCTGTAGATTGGGGCCCCCTGCGGCGTCCCCTGTAGATTGGGGCCCCCTGCGGCGTCCCCTGTAGATTGGGGCCCCCTGCGGCGTCCCCTGTAGATTGGGGCCCCCTGCGGCGTCCCCTGTAGATTGGGGCCCCCTGCTGCGTCCCCTGTAGATTGGGCCCCCCCGCGGCGTCCCCCTGCGACTTCTTTCTGTGGAGCTACATCAAGGAATCCGACTATCCGACCCCCCCCCCCCCCCCACCACCCACAGGATCTGGACGACCTGTGCCAACACATCACTAAAGCAGTGAAGTCCATATCCGAGGATACAATAGCACGCGTCTGGACAGAACTGTACTATCACCTACACATCTGCCGTGTCACTGATGAAAATCACTTTGAACATTTGTAGTGTATAGATAAAAATTGGAGTGTGTCTTCTCAGGTTAATAATTTTGTGTTTATGTTCTCTCTGTTATGAATACCGGGGCTATAATTTTGCACCATCCTTTTTGAATAACCCTGTATATACACCTGTTTCAGCTGGTATTTATAATATTCTTTGTTTAGTGCTACAAAATATATTGGCGCTATTCACATAAAGGATAACGATAGCTTAAACTTGCCTGTAAACTAAAAATTAATTGTGTAACATCTATGTTGGCAAAAAAAAAAAGCTTTGTATCAGTTGTCCAAGTTCTTTTTCTTTTTCCTTGTCGAGACATAACTCTATTATACTGCAGTATGTCCTTAGCTCCGTCCATCAAGCCTCCACTTCCCTAAATGATTCCAATTTCCAGAGTCCTGTACAAATGGTTATTGCAGCTGTCAGCATTATCCAAGTTAATTTCTCTCCCTTTCCTTTGTTGTAATGCGTCTGGATTTATCCCAAGTTGTATTTTTGGACCAAGATCAATACCTTGGGGAACAGGAAGTTTTTATGAAATACAGCACTTTAATACTGGACTAAAGTAATTTACAAGAGCCATTCACGTGTAATTTTTACTTGTTTTATTGTATTATTCATAGAATACTACTAGTCAGTGTTGCATATTTGTTACGCATTCAAATTTGGTACAGCACATTTCCTCTTTCTTCGTTGATTTCTGTCATTACATTAAATAAATGCAGCTGATTTCCCTTTTTTATATTGCATCCAGAGGCTTACTTAAAATCAATGGTATGTCTGCTGCAATCATCTAAAATAGAATTCAATGTGAATATCCATCATTTTTTTTTTTTTTACCTAAATAGGTAAACAGCTGCACTTGGTAGAGTGTAGATAAACCATTAACAAACTTCTGACATGTCAGAAGTTTTGATTGGTGGGAATCCGAGCACTGAGACCCCCACCAATCGCTAAAACAAAGCTGCTGAAGCGCTCGGCTGCTTCGTGCCTGTTCTGCTTTTTCCGGAAATTAATGTATCGAAGTACGGGCTCAATAGAAAGTCTATAAGTCCGTACACCGATGCATAAATTTTGGGAAAAATCGAACAGACACGAAGCGGCCGAGCGCTTCAGCTGCTTCGTTCTAGAGATTCGTGGTGGTCTCAGTGCTCGGACCCCCACCAATCAAAACTTCTGACATGTCACTATGACATGTCAGAAGTTTGTTAAACGTTTAGCTACAATTTGAGTTCCAAAATGTGGCTAAATTGGTCCACGCCTACCTCGGGACATTTTCAGGTAAGATCAGGAAAAGGTTCTAAATCACTTCTCTCTACTACTGTCTCTTTTGCATAAATCCTCGTTTTGGCTTAAAAACCTTGATCGAATCTGCCTTCTCTGAAGAAGGCCTGTAATAAGTTGTGGTTATATTAAAGTTTTTTTCCACGATTTTTTCAAAATCACAGCCAAACCGATTTTTGCAAAAGCCATGATCGGACCTAAACATGTGAATGCATCCTTATTGTATTAAGGCACCTTTATTATATCACGGACAAGAAGTCTGCTCCTTGGGAGGCATCGGCGTATACAGAAAACATATGGCCCTATAGCAAAACTTAATATGTTCCCCATCCCCACATACACATTTTTAATTTTTTTTATTTTCGTTTTTTCCGTCATCACATTCTAAGAGCCATAACTTTTTTTTTTTTTTACTTTTGCGTCAATTTAATGTACCATATAATGTGCTGGGACTTTTCTAAGGTGGAAGGGGAGAAAAAACAGCCATTCCTCAATTTTTTTGTTTAGTTTTAATTGCGTTCACTATGCGGTAAAAATGACATGTTCTCTTTATTCTGCGGGTCAATACGATTTTAAGGTGAGGTAAAAAGTGGTAAAAAAATTAATTATATAAAACACAATATTTTAAGACCTTTTTTTTATGCATTGATAGTGCAGTAGAAGGGCTTGTTTTTTGTGGGGCAAGCTGTCGCCGTTTTTATTGGTACCATGTTGGGGTACATGCGACTTTTTTATCACGCTTTATTCAATTAGTTTTTTTGTGGGAAGCTAGGTGACCAAAAAAACTGCATTTCTGTAATTGTGAATTTGTGTTTTCTTGCGGCACTCACCTGGCTGGTTAAATATCGTGATATTTTAAGGGGGTGTTCACGCAGAGTACTTTGGCGCTGTTTTTGACGTGGACCCCGCGTCCAAAATCGCACCAAAAAAAAAGCCTGAAATTCGCCTCCCTTTGATTTCAATGAGAGGCGGAGGTGTTTTTTTCTGCCAGCGATATGCCCTATTTTCGGCGGTTTTATCTCTTACCTCACATTGACATCATTGGGAGGCAAAGAAAGCTGTTTTCGCAATGTTTTTTCGCTTAATGGACGTGGCCAAAAAACTACCCTGAAAAAAGCTGCAAATAGTGTGCAGGCAGGCCAAAATCTGCCTCAAAATTCCTGACGGAATTTATTTTTATGAACCCATAGTTATTTTTTTTATTGATTTTTTTAAAATTGTTATTTAAACATTATTCTTTTCCTTTTAGTCCCCCTAGGGGACTTTCCCATGCGATCGTTATAGATCGCTTATGCTATACATGGCAATACTTATGTATTGCAGTAATTGCCTTTTATCTGTGCTCTACCATTAGGCATTGCCTCTGGCAAGGCTTAATTATGGAGCCCTGATTGCAGACCTGGAGACCTTCAATAGGCCTCTGGCCACCATGGCAGCCGATCAGGGAGCAGAGAAAAACCCCTCCATCTGCCTAACCGCTTAGCTGCCGAGGTCGCTATTGACTGCGACATCTGAGGGGTTAAACGGACAGAATCTGAGTTCTCTCCGATTCTGGCAGTTGTAGGCAGGTATCAGCTGGCATCCGGCACCCCCTACGTATATTCGGGTAGCGCACCTCGTACGTGTAGGGCGGATGTCGCTAAGGGGTTCAGTTAATGTTATGTCAGATCTTTATAGGGGAGCTCTGATGCAGCATGTGAGCAATGCACCGGTATCCCTCCCCTGTGCAGCGTCTAACAGATTGGGGTGCACTCCCTGTTGATGGATATGGCTTAAGCTAAATACTCCAGGCTGGAGCTTTTCCAACACTTTTTTTTTTAAAGTAGATAAGTGGAGGGATTGTTTAATAAGAAAGTTGGGACCGCACGACTCTGAAGCTTTGCAAACTTTACCCAAAACAGGGCTCAGTCTGAACACCATATCTTTCAATATTTACACTAGATAACTGATATAAATACATTGTTAAATCTCCCCCATGCCAAATCCCCTGCTTCACCTCAGTAAGTCCCCAATCACACGACCGTAAAATCGCCCGTAATTACGGGCCCGTTCGTTTATGGGAAGGCGTCCGTGCCGTAGAAACTTTCCGAAAAAAATAGGACCTGCCCTATTTTTTTTTTATCTTACAGACCGTGCTCCCTTACTTTATAACGTGAGCACGGCCCGTAAATACGGACAGCTGTCTGTGCCTGTAATTACGGGCACACATGTGCATGGGCCCTAAATGCTAAAACTGGCAGCCTGAAGCCACCACTAGAGCAAATTTGCTGCAGATTTTATATGTATTTTATAAGCCAAAACTAGGAACGGAACCTAAACAGGTTAATAAAGGAAGTCCTTATAGGTCTGCTCTCCTGGATCCAATTCTGGTTTTGGCTTGAAAAAATAAATTCTAAATCTGCTTATGTCCCAAAATGTGAAAAAAAACAATTTCCTACCCGTAGCGCCGATCGACGATAAAAGCATGTCAATCAGCGCTCGTTTAGTACATTATAATGTAGCAATCGTCGTGAGTGTGGGGACAAATGTTTGTTAATGCGATCGTTTGTCCACCTTTGTATATTGTCGGCAGCACATTTGATTTACATGGGGAGATGTGTGGGCAACTAAGCGTTTTTGTTTTTTTTTGCCCACATAATAGATGCAATCGGCCAACATACGAGCATTTGCTTGTTTGTCGGCTGATCGTTTCCATATATACTCAGGGAAATGATCAAGAAAGCTTGTTCGGCTGATCCTGTGCCCGTGTAAAAAGGACTTAAGTCAGTGGGTATTCCTTATCACCATCTACTTTTTCTGGAATTAATGGGTTAAATTTGTTGAAGCGTCAAGGAGTGTTATCTTCTGAAGTTACAGGTTAGTCTGACAGGTAAGACAAGACTGTAAATATGCAACATTGATTTAATCGGTTAGAACAAGAGTGATATTTTAACTTCGGATACCTTTTAACAGCATCATTAAGGCCTCTCATTACTCTTTTATTAGAGGCTTGCAAGGTTTCTTATCTGATTACAGACTGCACATAACTCATGGCACTGATTTGATCTCTTGTTAAAGAGGATTACAGCTTTGCATTAACTCAGATTGACACGGTTTATAATTCGATTGTTGATACCCAGCCTAGCACTGTCACATATTTGACCCCCTACACCTCCTCCCAGTTGAGCTATAGAGAAGGACAGCCATATATCATCATTAAAGATTGCATGCAACACTCGGGCAGGAGGCATGAGAGGTTCATTCTGCAGGAATTACTGAGGGGACAAAAAAAACACTTGTTCTATAATAGGAAATACAAAACATTTTATATAACCATTACCATCCAGGATATGCACATTTAACAGAAATTTTGTAGTAATCAGTAATAATAGTTTTAACTGCACACGAACGTGCTTTTGCGGCCGCAATCTAACACCCCCCCCCCCCCCCCCCGAAAATCCACGGGAGGATTGCGGCCCCATCCATTCCTATGGGCCCATTCACACGATAGTGGTTTTCACGGTCCGTGCATGGCCCAGGAGCCTGGACCACAGAAAGAACGGCCTTTTCTTATTACGGCCGTGTTCTGCGGTCCAGGCTCCTAGGAAATAATGGACGCTGTCATGAGCATGGCCCGCGATTTGCGGGCGGCTCGCAGGTGACACTCCACGGCTGGCCGACCCGAAAATCACGGCCGCGCACATGGCTACGGTCGTGTGCATGAGGCCTAAATGTTGATGTTTATAAACTGACCTCCAAAATCTTTAGACTGGAAATAAACTTCTTAATACAGTACAGTATTCCAGGGCGGTTTCTTCATTTTCAGGAACAACCCACTGGTATTATATCTACACCATACCTATCCGATCTGAATATTACCATACATTCAATGCTGGGAGGCAGATTTGGGCTCTAACGCCATATCTGAACAATGGTCACAGATGTGGGATGCTGCCCCTATATCCCTCCTGAATATCCTTTTAATTGAAAACTACAAAGTACTAATGCTTTGGTATCTAACTCCCTTTTGGGTGGCATGAGCGGTTCTTGGCTATTTTCCATGTAGTTTTCGGTGCTGTCAAACCCAGGGCGAGAAGTTCCACACCTGGTGGACCTGCCCAAAAGTTACTCGCTTCTGGGTTTGCACCTATACCCTTATTCTCACTCTTATTTGGGTGAACAGGTGAATGACCTTGTACACAATGGAAAAAAAAGTTTATATGATTAGAAGAACTATTACTAAGTTAGGCCTAGTTCAGTGTTTTTTCCTTTCCGGATTTTTGAGGCAGATTTTGAAATGCACATTGTTTGATGCACTTTTTTCTTTTTTTTAATTCCGCAAATGTAAAAACCGTGTCAAAACCGTTTTATACCAGCGGCGTGTTTTTTTCACGCCTTGCATTGATATTCATTGGAGGTTCTGAAGTATAAGCCGCTTCAAGACAGGACACCATTTTTTATTTTTTTTTATTTATTTTTTATTTTTTTTTGCCGCAACTGGGAAAAAATACCCTGGGGGAGGGGAAATGCCTTTACCTCTCGTTGAAATCAATAGAGTAAGATTTGTGGCATTTTTTTAGTTAGATTTAGTTGCAGTTTCCGCTTGAACTGGGCCTAAAAGGCTAAGAAAATGATACTTACTCTGTCCACACACACACACACACTGATTGACTGACAGCTTTCCGTCTATTAGTGTGTACAGCGAAGGCTGTCGATCACTGTGTGGGCAGAGTAAGCAGTAATCTCACTGTCTTTTCTTGGAGTCCTGTCAGGATTTCCTCTGCTTTTACTGAGAATTTATTCCCCAAATCATATACACATATGATACCAGGATAGCAGTCAGTAAATATATACCAAATTACTTAGAAAACACTATGTAAGTGGATTACATTTAAAATATAACTTTTACTGACATGCATTAAGAAACTGTATTATTGCTCATGGTAGGCTGAGCACATTGGTGGTATGTGTTGGACCTATAAAGAGCGAGAGAGGAGTTTAGGACAGCCTGCTAAAGCCCTGTAAAGCATCTATCTAGCCTTCTTGTCAAGAGTGCAGTTCAGTCTACCACGTGCAATGTTAATATTATTAGTTCATATAGCAGTAATATATATATTCTTTTAAATGTAATCCCCTTATATAGTGAATATATACTAAATCATATTAATTTCCACTTCTATCCCTCATATACCATATGTTGCTCTCAGACAGGGCAGCATAAACTACCTGGCAGGTCTTAAAGAAATCCTAACACCAAAAAGGACCTACATTCAGATGTACAGAACGAAATTTAATTTGCAATAATTTCTACAGCAAATCTGCCACGTGTTCACTTACCCTTACGCTGTTATGTCTGGTGCAGAGCCAAAGGGGCAGTGCATGACACAGGGAATTGTCGCTTAGTGGTCTTTGAATCCCTGTGGCATTCACTACCTCTTCAGGCCCTGCACTAGGTAGAACACAGTTTTGCCTTCGAGCATATGGATATCCCCCGCTTGAGATCCCTCCACTATGAGCCAGAGCAGAAAGCCGCTGTAAATAGCAGCTCCAGCTCTTTGCGGCCTTGGTGCAACCACTTATTACATAGTCTCTCATTCATTTGAGTGGATTCTATGCAATACCACACTAAATGAGTGGCTGCACTGAGCTTCCTTTGGCATCAGTTGTTAGTGACACTGTACAACCCCATTTAAGTAAATAAGATTGTCAGCGCTACTTGGACAGGGAGCAGAGTAAATTACTTATATGTATCTCTTTGGAGTTGTTTAAACGATACATTTTTCACAAACCAGTAGGGAAACCTATTGTAATCTGATGGGTAAATAGTAAAACAAAAACACACAACTAAAACAAAAAATTGCCCTGGATCCCTACATATGCCCCCTTTTTTGAGGCTAGTCCAACTCTCCTCTTGACTTTGTGCACCATTCTCTGGGAAACGTTAGCCAATTTTATTTTGATTCCCTATCTTGTCCCACTATTTATTTCCTATGAAACTGAGATGTTTAGTTGACTTGTATACCTAATACCTGTTTTTTTGGCCGCCTTTTTTTTTTTTTTTTTTTGCTGCCACAATATACTGTTTTTAATGTTTGATTATATTGGTTCGGTCCTATCAGCTTTCTTTCTCACACCCCCTGCTCATTGTTGACTGTACTGGTGTTTTCCGCTTTATTAAAACCTTTTTGACAAAAAATACCATGACAAAATAGACACACCAATGTGTAGTGTCTCTATTAACTCTTTGATCCTCTAAAGAGCTACATTTTAAATAATCAGAATTGATTTTGAGATTTTTCTTTATAGTATTTCCCAGTTGAGCCTAGCAAAGCAGTTATTCCCATGATCACAATAACAATAAAAAGTCATTTGAAAATCATCCGTTACTCAAGCGTCTTACAAAGATTAATCTGTTTTCTTTAGTAAAATGATGTTTAGTAACTCTTTAACGTTAAAAGTACACTAATCTTTAGCTATGTACCAAGCCTTTTCTTGCCCATTTAAAAGTAGCACAATAAGTGTCCAGTTTGTAGTTGCTTAATAAAGGTCATTGCTCTTCTATAGGCAAACTTGAAGTAGTGCATGGAAATTACGCAAAAACAATACAATAGGGAATTCTGAGTTACATAGTTAGTACGGTTGAAAAAAAAGACACATTTCCATCAAGTTCAACCAAGGGATGGGAAAAGGGAAGGTAAAAATGTCTACACATAGGAGCTAATATTTTTTTGTTCTAGGAAATTATCAAACCCATTTTTAAAGCCATCTACTGTCCCTGCTGTGACCAGCTCCTGCGGTAGGCTATTCCATAGATTCACAGTTCTCACTGTAAAGAAGCCTTGTCGCCTCTGCAGGTTGAACCTTTTTTTCTCCAGACGGAGGGAGTGCCCCCTTGTTTTTTGAGGGGGTTTTACATGGAACAGGATTTCACCATATTTTTTGTATGTGCCATTCATATATTTATATAAGATAATCATGTCCCCCCTTATTAGTCTTTTATCAAGGCTAAATAGGTTTAGTTCTTTTAATCTTTCCTCATAACTTAGATTCTCCATGCCCCTTATTAGCTTCATTGCTCTTCTTTGTATTTTTTCCAACTCCAGGGCATCCTTTCTATGAACTGGAGCCCAGAACTGAACTGCATATTCTAGATGAGGCCTCACTAATGCTTTGTAAAGTGGTAATATTACATCCCTGTCCTGCGAGTCCATGCCTCTTTTAATACACAACAATATCCTGCTGGCCTTTTGAAGCAGCTGATTGACATTGCATGCTGTTATTTAGTTTATGATTTACAAGTACACCCAGATCCTTCTCAATAAGTGACTCCCCCAGTTTAGCTCCCCCTAGGACATATGATGCATGCAGGTTGTTGGTAGCCAGATGCATAACTTTACATTTATCTACACTAAACTTCATTTGCCAACTGGACGTCCAAACACTTAGTTTGTTTAAATCCACTTGCAATTCACAAACATCTTCCATAGTCTGAACTATATTACATAGCTTGGTGTCCTCTGCAAAAATAGAAATAATGCTATGAATCCCATCCTCTATATCATTAATAAATAAGTTGAATAATAGTGGTCCCAGCACTGAACCCTGGGGTACACCACTTATAACCGGGGACCATTCAGAGTAGGAATCATTGACCACAACTCTCTGGATAGGGTCCTTGAGCCAATTCTCAATCCAATTAGTGTCAAATGCCTTTGCAAAGTCCAAAAACACTATATCCACAGCAGCCCCTCTGTCTAGGCTTCTGCTCACCTCTTCATAAAAACAAATCAGGTTAGTTATGAGGGGGGTCCCCTGTTATAGACCTTCATCTATGAGCCAGGGCAAGGGAGCAGCTACTAAGAGCGTGTCTTAATATGGAGGACGTGGCCTTGATGTGCATTAAACGTGCAGTCCACCGATTTCAAATGTTTTAATGCTCCACTTCCCTTGTAATTGCTGCAGAACACAGGCTGCCAGGTTCCTCCCTACAACTCGTTGCTGGGGGCCCAGCAGGGCGACAACACTCTGTAAAATGGATCAGCCAGGTAGCTTAACACACAATCACTCATAAATTGCCTCCACTGAATACATTTGTAGCTGTATAAAGGTTTAAACAGAAGATCTTGAAAATGTCAAGGATCTGAAAAACAAAGTATATTGTGTATAGTTGCATAAATCTTCATTATACAATGATAAATATTTCAGATTATAAAGTGGAATCTCAGGTTTTTCAGTTTTATATTAATTGTTACACAGGTTTAATAAAAACACAGTTCCATCAAGTACAACCGTTCTCAATTAAAGTTTTTTTTTTTTTAGATAGACAGAAAACAGGCCAATAAAACAATAAGAGCTATTACTCACGTGGGAAACATTCCAGTGCAGCTGCTCCGAGGCTCCATACCACTCTGTGTTGACAGTGCTGCAGCGATGACGTGCCAGTATCGCTGCAGCCAATCACCGACCTTAGTGGTGGTACACGTCATCACTGCAGCACTTTTCAACAGAGAGCGGTGGGAAGACCGGATCGGCTGCGCTGAAACGCCGGGAGATTTGTTGCGTGAGTAATGGGTCTTTTGTTCTTATATGGCATTTCCCGATTTGGTCTGATTTTTGCCAATCTTGAAAAGGAAATCTTTAAGGAACACTAAACCTAGCAATGAATGACAATAGTAAGAAGAAAAAAAACGTGTCCACAATATTATCCGTGAGGTATTTTCTACATAATCCAAAAACAGAATCTTGTAGAAATTTTGCAGAGAACATCAGTTACATAGTAGATTTACCATGTGGAGAAATTCCTTACTGCCCCTTGCAGGGAATCGGACAAATCCCAGGATCAACATTCTACAATACTACCGGTAACCTGTACAGTATATTTCTAAAGGAAGATATTGAACCCTTTCTTCATTTTATCCAGCCATTACCATGTCATGTTTGAGCATTTTTTCATACCTTTATGGTTCAGTTGATGTAATGCTTTCTAATTTGAAGATTAACTTGCTCTTCCCCTAGCTGCCAGCATTGGCCACATTTTCTCTGGGATGTGCATTAGTTTTGGTAGGGGCCATAGACCATTGTTCCCTCTAAAACTGCTGCTGAGCAGAGTAGTTAGAGATCTGGGAGATATTCTGTCAAAAGCTGAGCAATCTGTTTATTAATATAACTAACATGAGGTTACTAATGTGGTTCTTCATTGTTAGGGTCAGTTCACACGTTGTGTAAATACTGTGCTTTTTCCGCAACAGGATTAGTTGCGAAAAATCTGCAGCAAATTCAGTAGCAGCAAAGAGGATGAGATCAAACAAATCTCATCCACATGCTGCGTGAATACGGAGTGGAAAAAACACTCAAACTGACCAGCGGTGCGGAATTTTATTCCACTACATGGCAATTGTGTTTGCATAAACGCTGCTTATCTGTTGCGGGATTTCCTCATTGAATTCAATGGGAGGTAAATCCTGCAACAAATAGCAGTTTTGGTTTTTTTTGGCGGGTTCGCAGCGATTCCGCCGCAAAAACGCAACTCGGAGAAAAGACAAATCTCATACTTTCCCAGAAGTCTGTGTACCTCCTTCCAGCACGGCCTCCTGGGATGACTATCCCATGTCACTGCTGCAGCCAATCACAGGCTGTAGTGGCGGTCACATGGGATGAAACATCCCAGGAGGCTGGCCTGGAGGACGCCAGTGGACCGGCCTACTGGGATGACTTTTCTTCCCATGTGACCTCCGCTGCAGCCAATCACAGACTTCAGCAGTCGCCTGGGGTGAAAAGTCATCCGAGGAGTCCGGCCTGCTAGCAGGTCGGTTAAGTGCTGCAGTTTTCTGCAGCGGTCATTCTGGGCGAAAACTGCACCACAGTTTGGTGCAGTTTTCCGCCCGTAATTTCTGGCAGCGCACAGGGCGGATACGATGGGTTCTATTACGCAGCGTATCTGCTCCGTGTGAACTCAGCCTTAGGGTGTTTCCACACATTGCAGTCAATTCATTTTTATTATTTTGCTGTCATTTTGCAACAATTGTAGCAAAAAACACTTTGACTGCAACTTGTGAACACATCCTCAATTTGAGGCATAGGAGTTGCTAATTTAATCTGATTTACTAAACTCCTAATTTTAGCGTTAATAGAAAGTTAAATAGGTTTGTAAAATATAGTTTGAGATTTTGTAAACATTTTTGTGTATTTTATACTTTTACTGTCCCTTTAAGTAGCGAACAGTCCACAAACAAATAGTGGTGGGTAAGAGGCCATCAGTATTTGTTCCGCAATTACTAGCCACCTATATTATTATATGTTATATATTTTATATATCTTTCTGTCCGCAAGTCTTTTCCCCTTCAAGGGCAAATGCTTCAGTGTGTCATATTGAAGGGTCCCTTTTTTTTTTTTTTTTTCTTTCTAGTGGATTTCTAATGTAAATGTTTTGAGACTTTTCTGTGTTTTTTATTTTTATTTTTTTTTATTTTTTTTAAAGAATTTGACAAAAACTGACCTAAAACAGACTGGAGCGTGTTGTAGTAAATGTTCGTCATGGTTGCGGACATTCATATTTCCCTATGAAACATAATATTTTACTGATTAATATTGGGCTAAGCTTTTCTCACTTCCATTCCAATGAATATTTAGGGTTTTCTTTATTCTAAAAACGAGTATTTCAGCTTCTCTTTTACCTGCCATCATTCTTTCAGTGTGTCCTGTTGTTTAGGCCAATACTGACCTCCTTAAATATTTATAAATCTTCCAGCTGATCTCATGAGAGGCAAGGCACAGGTCACATGTCATCTTTTGTAATTTAAAGCCGTGGGGCTAAAAGCATTTGCACAGGCTTAAAGTACCCAATCCTGACCTGACCAAAAGAGAGGGAATTGAAGCAGACCTTTCTGAATCTCTTCCAAGCGCTTGGATGATGGTGATGATGATGGCTGGCTTACTGTGTAATTTATGGCCTTAAGTTGCAAACATATAGTTTTCTAACCCTTCTGGAAATGAATGTTGCAGTGCCACCTTGTGACTGCGCGGCTGAAAATCTAATATATTTGCTCGGTTACTATAAAACAGAAGATTGTCACTGCACGGTCTGCTATTAATAGGGGAAACTTGCTGCATTAACCAATTTAAATGTATGAAACTATGGAAAATAAGTGTGTTCGCGAAGAAAAACATAGTGCTGTGTGATGAATAAATAGTAGAACTTAGTCTTTATTAAAATTACATTATAGTAAAAAAAAAAAAAAATATTTACCCTTTAATAGCTAAAGCCTTCAATGCCTAAATATCCCCAGCAAAATTCCATCTTCTGGAACAAGGGTTCATGTAAACAGCTATATTACAGCTCTATTTTGCCATATAGGTCCTCTGAATGCCAAGGCAGCCCTCTACCGTACCTCCGTATTTCATATGGAGGTTTTTTTTGTCTGACAACATTCTCCAGCATTGCTTGTAGGGGAGAATATCTTCATACGCACAGAACCTGTATGCGTACTTTTGTAATACCCGAGAACAAAGGTCCTCATAAAAAAAATTGTAGTGTGTCTTCCACCCTTCTATTGGCTCAATTTGATGCCTTTAATGGCAGATGGATAGCACTCTGCCATTAAAGTGCTATAGTGGACATATATATATACCTTGTAGTTGCACAGGGCATTACCAGTTAAGGCCGTATGTATTCGCATATGATGTATACTGGGTTATGAAGTCCCGCGCTGCGGCTGAATTTTTTTTTAAAATATAAATAAAATTAAGAAAACACACACGTAGGTTTAGTTTACAGCGATTATTGGCGGAACATTCTTGTTCTTAGGCCTCCGTCACAAACAGATTTTTTTTCCCTGACAATTTAAACTGCTTCAAAAGAATGCTTCTAAAACGCATGCGTTATTAAAATTAAACCTTCTTTTTTTAATGGATTTGTTTTATTTAGTATCATTCTGTACATGCTTTTTACGATTTTGGTGTTTTTGAAGTACTTTAGAAAAGTCTATGGAAAAAAACGCCTGAAAAAAAGCTATATTTAGAACATGCTGCTTTTGGGGGAAAAAAAATATGCCACGAACTACAAACTTGCCTTAAAAACTCCCCATACCAAAAAGCAGTTGCATGTAGTGAATTTTATATCTCACTTTAGACTTTTTCATGTAAGATCTGGCCGTACTAAAACTGCCATAAAAGACACAGCAAAACTCTGTGCACGAATCCAGACTAAATTAGGTTGAAAATGGACACGTTGAGTTCAACCATTCTCAGATCAATTTTACATAATTTATGGCAAAATTATTTATAACTCAATGCCATTTTAATATTCGATAAGCATCCAGACCTTTTTTGAATGCTGACATAAGCTTTGGAATGCCCTACCCCAAGAGGTAGTAATGGCAAATACGAACTACTCTAACTGTAAAGAACCCTGTCCTATATTGTTTAAATCGCCTTTCCACCACATGTAAAGTCTTTGGAAGGAACAGATCATGTGCGAGTTCTTTGTATTGGCCACACAAATATTTATACATGTTAATAAAATCACCTCTAAGACGTCTTTATTTCCAAGCTGAACATGTCCAATTTTTCTAGCCTTTCATGGTTGGAGAAACTAATCTAGACGCGCACCTTTGAGCTCTCTCCAGCGCTCCTATTTCCTTTTTACAATTTGGAGCCCAAAATGGAATGCAGTATTTGAGAAGTGGTCTTAAAAGGAATTTATGTAGGGGTAATATTACATTGGGATCGCTGTTTTTTTAATTTCTCTTTTTATACACCCTAAAATCTTACTATCTTTTGCATCTGCTGCTTGATATGGAGTACTGCTGTTGCTTAGCTTACTTAGAACAAAAGAAGGACCTGAGTATTCAGGTTCTGTTGTTGCCAGTTTTATTCCATTTAATGTGTATGCATTAATACTATTACTGTAACCTAGGTGCATTACTTTACATTTATCAACATTTCATCTGCCATGTTTTTGCCCAGGTTGCCAGCTTATCTAGGTCTTTTTGTAATATTTTATAATCTAGCTGAGTTTTAAGTATCCTACACCATTTTGTATCAGCAAAATTGGACATCTTACTATCAATCCCATCCACAAGGTCATTATTAAAGAGATTAAAAAGAATTGGGCCTAACACCGATCCTTGTGGTACCTCGCTGCTGACTTCAACCCATTTTGATTATTTACAACAACTTTGTTTTCTGTCTATTAACTAATTCTTGACCCATCCACGTATGTTTCCCCAGTCCCTGTGTCTGTAGCTTTAATACAAAGCTGTTTTGTGGAACAGTATAAAATGCGTTTGCAAAATCCAAATATATCACAAATGTGACCACATCCAGATTTGCACTTACCTCCTTTATAGAAACCCAGCGTGTTAGTTAGGCATGACCCGTTTTTCATGAAGCCATGCTGGTTATGAGTTATTAGACTTTTCTCAGCTATATACTTTTGCAGTTCATCTCTTAGAATACCTTCAAATAATTTACATACCACAGATGTCAGAGTTAACTGGCTTCACCTTTTTTTACCCTTCTTAAATATTGGTACAACATCAGCCATTCTCCAATCCTGTACTGATTCTGTTACAAGAGAGTCTAAGGGTATGTGCACACACACTAATTACGTCTGTAATTGACGGACGTATTTCGGCCGCAAGTACCGGACCGAACACAGTGCAAGGAGCCGGGCCCCTAGCATCATAGTTATGTACGATGCTAGGAGTCCCTGCCTCTCCGTGGAACTACTGTCCCGTACTGAAAACATGATTACAGTACAGGACAGTTGTCCTGCAGAGAGGCAGGGACTCCTAGCATCGTATATAATGGATTAGGAAAGAATTTGATCCAGCGCTGCAGGTATGTGATTTAAAAAGGATCTCGGTCCCACTTTTATTTGTATCAAAAATTTAAAATTCGATATCAGGTGCATTCAGGCATCAAGGCAGTATTTTGTAGGTATTCAGCGCCTACGCGTTTCAAGCACGACTAGTGCTCTTAATCATGGCATCCATTCACATCGTTGCGCCACGGTCATGCAACTTGCCTGACCAACACCACTGTTATCGTTATGCTACAGTCTCCCCACCCTTTATATAGCGCAGTCAGCAGCTTGAGGGCGCAAAACTGCTCACAGATTCCTTTAATACATGTGGATGAATGCCGTTTTGGCCAGGGCTTTTTTTAAAAATATATATTTAGCTTGCTCAGACACAGCTGTGTTAAGCAGGTAATATTAGGTGCAGAGCCTTAAATATTGTCCTCCTGAATATCTGGCACTGGCAGCTCATCCGTGAAAACAGATGAAATGTATGGGGCCAATTTAACAAATGATCTATGCCAATTTTCTGCCGTAAAAAAGTTGCACGTTGCAAAAATTTGTGTCTTAGTTTTTTTTTTTTTTGTCTTATGTCACTTTTAAAAAGCAGGTGGGGCTACCACTGCCATGCAAATCTACGCCCGGAACTGCTATAGGTCATAGCAGAAAATTATGCCAATTTATAGCTCTTTGTGGCGCACGGATAGCGCAAGATGCATGCGCCTCTTAATAAATTTGTTGCATCTTACTCCTACGGGCTTCAGACTAAGGCCTCATGCACACGGCCGTGCCCGTAATCACACGGCCGCGGACAGCCACCCGGATATTCAGCCCGTGCTCCCATACTAAGTATGGGAGCATGGTCCGTAAAATGCAAAAGATAGGACATGTTCTATCTTTTGCAGTACAGTTCTACGGCACGGACGCCTATCCGCAGCGATACGGAAAGTTGTCCCCGGCCAATAGAACTGAATGGGTCCGTAATTCCGGACCATATTACGGTCCGCAATTATGGAGCATTTTTACGGTCGTGTGCATGGGGCCTTAAGCTGGCGTATGAAACACCGGTCTTGGTAAATCTGTCCATATGTGTTTAATATCGGACTACAATTAAATTCCCGTGGTCCTCTTTTAGTGGGAGGATATTATCAGGTTTTTTCCTGTTATTAAATAATAATTTTTTAAAATAAATATATAAAGTCATTAGTTATTTGTTTTTCTGTGGCTAACTTAATTTCATTTTTACATTTTCTATTGAGATCTTTGGAAGCCGGAAATGCTTTTTCTGAACCCTCAGCCCTCAATATTGGAAATGCTTTTTCTGAACCCTCAGCCCTCAATATTGGAAATGCTTTTTCTGAACCCTCAGCCCTCAATATTGGAAATGCTTTTTTGTCTTACTAGATTCAGTAATTCCCTATTCATCCATACTGGTCTCCTTTTATTCCTGGACATTTTGTTACCAGTGGGTATAAACTTACTACACGATTCATGTAATATATCTTTAAATACTCCCTGTTCTTTCTTATAATGTAAAACTAGAATCAAGTGCTATAATTTTGCTTTTCATGGTATACGCACTTACCCAGAGGAGTTCTATGGGTTTGAATGTCATCAGCCTTTGAGTGTGGCTTGACATGAGAGAAACTGCATGTTCATCAGCCTTGCCCACCTGCGTGTGAAATGATGCTCTGCGAAAAGACTGGTTTCAGCGTTTCAGTGGCAGCTGCTGACATGTGAACCCTGCTGCGGACAGTAAGTGCTGCTTACTACCCATGAATTGGCATTGCAGTGCAAGGAGAACATTTGCTTGAAAGCAAGATGTGCAAATCAGAAGTAGAGAGTCCAAATGGCTATGAAATAACATATTCTCTGTCCGCTAATTGTTTTCTTTTATGACCGTTAATCAATATTGAGGGAAATGGTGAAGTACAGTAAAATGTACTATATAATAATAACACTTCAGTGCCCACCTTCTCTGCTCAGAATAGAATGACTGCCAGGACATGTCACTTTGTAAGACATAGAAAATATTTGCAAGATAAATACATTTCCGCACACCATTGTAAGTGCAATGTTTCACTTGTATGTATTAGTATGTGGTATATAGGATCACTGGGAGGAAGGGATCACGTCACTGGATAACACAGCTATTTCCTGAAGACTGGACAATTTTAGAAGTTATTTGACGTTATTTTTATATTGAAATAAAAAAATGAAGGAATCGGCTAACCGTAAATATATGGTACACGGTTTATCGTACACCACATTGAGGTGCTAAGCTGCTTTTATATGTTCATTTTATATTTCTATGATGTAAAAGATCTGGGTGCCAAATAGTTTATACAGCCATGAGACCCTTTATTATCCACTGTATTTTGTGTATTTCCGCGCCACATAAAATGGACCAATCATTAGTTACTACTCATTATAGAAACCGGAAGTAAAATCTTATTCTGTATTTTTATGTGTTGGTTTTTTTTTTGTTTTTTTAACAGGAATGAACTGTACCAGTCATTATTTGGACAGATAAAGCCTTTGGAAGCTGAAAGGAAAATATGAGCAGAAGATAATCATTGGTGGCCTGATGTTTCTTCTAAAACCAAAATGGACGTGTCACAATAATAGACTTTTTATTACATTGCCCAGCCCCCAACCACTGGTGTAAAATATGCTACAGACTGTGTAAAGTAAATTGATATCACAATGATCTTTTCTCATATGGCTTTTCTGCCGTTACGCAAACTAATTTGTTGATGTTTGTTGTCTACAGCTTCAAAGTGAATTCGAATTTTCTTTGTCAAGATTTGCAATGTAAAAACCGTATGTATGGGCTGACACGAAGTTTAGTAATAAGGAAATAACGTATACTTTTTTGGTTTAAGAATATTTGTAACTGAAAGATATTTTTAAAGGATGAAACTATGTTCGGCTCTTTTCTCACTAGCTATTTCCTCTACATGGTGTTCCATTATTTTCACAGAAAAATATAGGGAAAGATTAATTAAAACTGGGCGTTTCATACGCCAGTCCTAATAAACGATTCGCCTCTTAAAAAAGACAACACATTTATTGACTGGCAATGTGCCACAATTTTAGCATAATGACCACGGCCGTTTCTCACTCCCAATCCCCCCATCGAAGATGAAATCCAAAAATTGTATTCTCATCGCTCCACTCCTTTTCACTTCTCCAATCCAGGGCCCTTCAGGCTCCCTCATGCTCTGGCTAATACAATATACTAATATCATGCAGCGTCAGGGATTTATATGTGATACAGCACTCAATGCCCTGAGTGCTGCATCACATGTAATGTACTGACACATGCTGTGCAAGCCCAGCACGGGCCCTTTACCTTGTTACGCACCACAAAGTGAAGAAGATTACCACCATTAGGTGGTTCTAGTTTTCTGGCATAAATTTGCTAAGGTGCGGTGGCCTTTGTTAAGCCACACCCCTTTTTTATTTTTCTTCAAAAGAGCTAAAGAGTTTAAAAAGCCGAAAAGTCGCAACTCTGGCCTAGAAAGGTTGATAAATTTCCCCATAGTGTTTCCATTAAAGAGGTTGTCATAAATTAGTCTCATTACTTGTCTCATCCTATTGGAGCATATGGACGTTATATAGGTAAGGGTCCTATTACGCGGCCCGGCCTGGGCCGTGTAAACCAGCACCGATCAACAAGTCGTCTTGTTGATCGGCGCTAGTTTCTCCTTTCACACAGAGCAATGATTGCTTATGTATAGGGGTGAGTGCTTGTTACTCCGATCGCTTGTCCCCATACATTTTTATCATGTCGGCAGCGCATCTCCCTGGAGATTACACAGGGAGATGTGCTGCCGAGAACGATTATCTTTTTTTATTCTGCATAAAAGTGCAGATCAGCCAATGAACGAGTGTTTGCTCGTTCATCGGCAAATGGTTTCCCTGTTTACACAGGGTAATGGTCGGCATCGAGCGTTTATATGAACGGTCGTTTGCCCGATCATTGGCCCGTGTAATAGGGCTTTAAAGAGGCTCTGTCACCAGATTATAAGTGCCCTATCTCCTACATAATCTGATTGGCGCTGTAATGTAGATAACAGCAGTGCTTTTTATTTTGAAAAACGATCATTTTTGAGCAAGTTATGAGCTAGTTTAGATTTATGCTAATGAGTTTCTCAATGGACATCAGGCTTCACATTTATCACGGATTTTGGACTGGTTTAGACATAATGAGGTTAAACAGTGGATGTCTATGGAAGACTTTCCTGACTGTCCCACTGCAGGCGCTGCCTTGGTTGGGCAAACACATTCTCCTATCGGTGCAGACACATCCGACTATTGGGCCCACCTTGGCAGTTGCGTCCCAGCTCTTTCCCCGGAAGGAGATCTCCCCTTCTCCCTCCCCCTTGTTTCCTATTCTGGGCAATCCTGCATTCCCCCTGGACAAGAACAGGGTCCCTTCCAGTACTGGTTGAGGGCGGGTAGGGGACACTGTTAATTTCTTACAGGGTGGGAATTGGATGTCTAGCCCTCAGTTAGTCTCTGACAGACCCTCACTCCTTTACCTTCTGGCAGGTTACTCAGTTTCGACATTTCCTCACGTCCTTACATAATCCGTCGGCATAATCTCGGGATAGTTCCCCTTTTGAGCTTCTTTGCACCGGCTTGGGCACAGTGCGTCATTCGCTGTCCCAAATTTATGCTCTTCTGATTTCTCCATCCAATCTTTCTACACCTTCTTATTTGGATGGGAGAGGGACCTGGGTCTCACATTTACTGCGGAACATAAGGATCGATTGTTTACAATGACACATAAATCCTCCATGACTAGCAGATTTCAGGAGGCGGGATTTAAGATTTTGTCGCGCTGGTATAGGGTGCCTTCCAGATTGCACGCATTAATCCCTGCAGTTTCGCCGTTGTGTTGGAGATGTGGAGATTATGTGGGCACAATTTTACACATCTTTTGGGACTGCCCTCAGTTGACAGACTTCTGGTCTGAGGTGTGGCACATCTCCAAATTTATGGATTTACCCCTTCCGTGTTCTCCGGCCTTCTTCTTGCTCCATCTGTGTGATGTTCCATTATCCACGTACAGACGCTCAGCGGTTCGTCATCTGGTGAATGCAGCCAGAGCATGCGTTCCCACGCTGTGGAGACAATATTGTCCTCCGTCGGTGGGTATGTGGTTCGGCAAGATCCAGGAGATTATGAGAATGGAGGATCTCACGGCATCCATGAGAGGGACCCATGCTAAATTCCTCAAAACTTGGCGGCATTGGATCAGATTTCAATATTCTGTGGAATTTAGGACCATTATTGCCTCTTGAGTTTAATTCTTTGGTCTGGTGTGTTATGTCAGTCCTCTACCCTTCCTCTTTTCCCTCTTCTTTGCTTCTCTCTCTCTTTATGTCCTCTTTTCTTACAGGTCGCTATGCATGGTTGCTGGATCAGGATGCATAGGATGGTTTCTCTGGTAATGTTTTCAGTTGCTCGATGCTGTTTTTTTGCATTTACTGTACTTGCATATACTGGCCTGTGAGCGGATGTTTGTGCTACTCATGTCTGCACTATATTACCTTTCATGTGTTTTGAAAATGGAAAATAAAAGAATTTAAAAAAAAAATAGTCTCCATGTAGGCCAGGTCTTATTCTTATATTTCCAGGAGGAATAACAGAAGAACGTCACAATACAGGGAAATCCAGAATTGTTATCACATGGGGAATACAAGGATTTACTGAAACAGACATGTCAGGAGAGGTGACAGAGCCGCTATAAATCCAGTTACTCACAGGGGACATCTTCTGTGATTGTAGTTGTTCGCTTTACTTTTCTTCTTTATCCGGCCGAGACCACTATGACTAATTATGACCGCTGCAGATTTTGCTGCTAAGGGTCCCCATACACCTAAATTAATTCAAACCTAAACCCCTGCATTATTTCACACACCAGACACTAAATAAGTCATAATATATAATAGTGTCATATTTTGTACCCCACACAGTAATAGTGATGTTATCAATGTCCCCAAACAGTAATAGTGCCCCATTTACGCCACAAACCATAATAGTGCTCCTCTTATTGCCCAGTTTGTGCTCCGACACAGCAATAATGACTCTTTAGTTTCCCCTTATAGTAAAAATGTTCACCGTTGTACCTCCCAAATTAGTAATTGTGTGCCCTCTAGATAGTAATACTGCCCCATGACAGTAATAAACAAACAGTAATGATTTTCCCCCCTCAAACTTTCCCACCTTTGTGTCCCAATTGGAAGTAGTGTCCCCTGTGATAATGAAAAAAAAAAAGAAAAACCTTTTTCTCAACCAAACCAGCCGATCACATGACGAGCTAAGTACCTGAGGCATCCTCTGGACTCCGCTGCTAGCACGTGATGCAGTGACTTCATCGTGCCATATGTGCTGGAACACGGATGTCCTATAGCGGCATGTGGCTACAAGACAGAGAATGGCATGGCAGGGCAGGTAGCCTATAGCTTTCTGCTTTATTAGGCTATGTTCACACTGAGTATTTTGCCGAGTTTTTTGACGCGGAAATCGTGTCGCAAAACTCGGCAAAAACGGCCCGAGAACGCCTCCCATTATTTTCAATGGGAGGCGTCGGCGTCTTTTTCCCGCGAGCAGTAAAACTGCCTCGCGGGAAAAAGCGACATGCCCTATCTTCGGGCGCTTCCGCCTCTGACCTCCCATTGACTCCTGTTTTATGGCCGCGGGCGAAAAACGGCGCGAAAATCGGCGTGCAGGGAGAGGAAAATTTGCCTCAAAGTTCTAACTGTATCTGCTCCCCTTGTCTGGGGATCTGTGCCCCATTGTGCACTGCTCGGCCATATGGATACGAGGCCTTTATCTAAACAGACTGAAATTCCATTCGTAACTAGAATCTAATACACAAAGTTAAATTGCTTAGTGATCTTTTAGACTGAGTACTCACATCGCATTTAAAATGCATTTCCTTGCTGTTTTGCAAATATCGCAGAAAAATTGCGTGCTTTTACTACAATCGCAGCAAAGAACACATTTTGACCGTGACATATGCACCTAGCCTTAAAAGTTAGGTCAATGTACTGAGGGGGCTTACAGTAGATTGTGGCCTAGTCCTTAGTGAAACTCACATTCAGTGACTACAAAGTGTATTTAAAGAGGCTCTGTCACCAGATTATCAAATCCCTATCTGCTTTTGAATGTGATTGGCGCTGCAATGTAGATAACAGCAAAGTTTTGTTTTTTTTTAAGCAATTTTATATTTATGCAAATGAACTTTTCAATGGACAACTGGGCGTGTTTTCTCATTTTACCAACTGGGCATGAATTGTATTTTTACCAACTGGGCGTGACCTCATCGTTCCCACCCAGCTTCTTTCACTGCAGACACACAGCGTGACGTCACCCACAGGTCCTTCAACCTTGGTGTCGGAAGAGAGAAGACATCATTTCCAGGCGTCAGAGGGTACAGTTGAATCTGCAGCAGCATCACCATGTGCAGGTAAGCATAGGAAACCCCCTAGAGACGAGCATATTAACCTTTTGGACGCCTAGAGCCGATGTATCTTCTTTGTCCGACGCCAAGGTTGAAGGACCTGTGGGTGACGTCACGCTGTGTGTCTGCAGTGAAAGAAGCTGGGTGGGAATGATGAGAAGTGTATGAGGCTGATTTGTCAGCGTCATACACTTCTATTCACAACGCCCAGTTGGTAAAAACACAATACACGCCCAGTTGGTAAAACAAGAAAACACGCCCAGTTGTCCATTGAAAAGCTCATTTGCATAAATTGCTCATAACTTGGGCAAAAATGATCGTTTTTCAAAAAAACAAAAAAAAACAAAACTTTGCTGTTAACTACATTGCAGCGCCGATCACATTCAATAGGAGATAGGGATTTGATAATCTGGTGACAGAGCCGCTTTAAGTTCTTATTGCTTGTATTTTCAAATATTGATTATGCTAAATTGACCATGTGCCTATTTTATGAGTCTGTCTCATTACAAATGTTGGGATAAACAGTTTTGTAGTTAAAGGGGTTGTACATTGTTTTTGGAAGGACACCTGCTTTTCTAACCGTGCCACACCTGTCCACAGGCTGTGTTTGGTATCCCTGCTCAGTCCTATTTCTATTAATATGCAAGTTATGAGCTAGTTTAGATTTATGCTAATGAGTTTCTCAATGGACAACTGGGCGTGTTTTTACTTTTTACCAACTGGGTGTTGTACAGAGAAGTGTATGAGGCTGACCAATCAGTGTCCTACATTTCTCATTGTTGCAGCCCAGCATGATCCACAGCACAGTGTGATTGTGCAGTGAAAGAAGCTGGGCTGGAACAATGAGAAGTGTATGACGCTGATAGGAGACAAAATCCGGAAGGCCAACACCGCCCTCACACTTAGGCTGGGTTTACACGAGCACATTAACGTCCGTAATGGACGGACGTATTTCGGCCGGAAGTCCCGGACCGAACTCAGTGCAGGGAGCCGGGCTCCTAGCATCGTAGTTATGTACGACGCTAGGAGTCCCCGCCTCTCTGTGGAACTACTGTCCTGTACTGAAAACATGATTACAGTACGGGACAGTTGTCCTGCAGAGAGGCAGGGACTCCTAGCGTCGTACATAACTATGATGCTAGGAGCCCGGCTCCCTGCACTGAGTTCGGTCCGGGACTTCCGGCCGAAATACGTCCGTCCATTACGGACGTTAATGTGCTCGTGTGAACCCAGCCTTAGCATGAAACCACATGCAGCGGGCAATACGAGTTGGTTTCCCTACCCATATGAATCTATGGAGTAAGGACAGCAGGGCTTGAAAGAAAGGGCGGGGGATGTGAATGGGCAGGGCTTGGAAGAGGTACAAAATCTGCGGTAAAATATTCATTTTAAATATTGCACACTGACCAAACCAGGTAAAGGTGCCCGACTTCCAGGAATCCAAATCGCTCTTCACACGTTGAAGAAGCGGAGGGTAGTTCACTGCATAAAGGCGAGACAGATCACTGGAAAGCCGGACCCCCAAATATTTGAGCGAATCTCTCGCCCATTTGAAGGAGAAGGACTCAGACAGATCCTCCACCAAAGACTGTGACAACGAGACATTGAGAGCCTCCGACTTCTGGTAGTTAATCTTGAAATTGGACAATATCGAGTATCTACTCATCTCCGCCATCAGATTGTCTAGTCCTAGTACGGCACACAAAGTCCGCTGCAGCTCCATACTACAGCATCCAATAGAGAATGTGAATTTTTATTTTGGATTCATATGTAATCCGAAAGAAAAAAAATGATATGTTTCGTAAATCAGAGGCGTATGAAGGTATAATAGGGTCCTACAAATGTCTAAGGGTGCCTTTTTTTGTTTTGTTTTTTTACGGCTCCATGTGAATTGGAAGTTGTACGACTGTAATAGAGTCGCATGTCTGAAGTCTAAGCTAAAGCAACCAAACCCAAGTTCAGTGCCTGGAAACTAATAAAATGCTGTACATCACGGTCACCATTGTCTGTTTCTAATTCCATAGCAAAAATAACTCTGGAATAGTATATATGGATCTTCAATACATAAATGTGAATGAGGCCTATGATTAGGTCCAAAAATCTGCTCTAATATATTTCACCCCTTAATCCTTTTTTTATTAAGTTTTGTTGTTTTTTTTCCTTTTTTCACCCCCCTGGCCCCCCACCTCCCCAAATTCCAAGAGCCATATACTGTACAAAAGAACTGAAAAACAAAATATTGGGTAGAACAGAAAAAAAATAAATTGTGATTTCTCCATTGTTTCTTGGGGTTCGTGTTTTTTTTTAAAATAAACTTTAATTATGTTTTTTGGCTCACTTTACAATGCCATCTGCTAAATGCTTATATAATGCTTTGCTATACTGAAGAGCATTAATTTCGGTCAGTCATAAACTTTGGCAAGGCCGTCTAGGTACATAGCCTTTGCAGGCCTAGAGGCTTTTGTTACGCTCCCTGGAGCCACCTCTCACTCTGTCTAAACACTTAGATGCCGATACCTGCTGTTGCAGCCGGATGTTGGTTGTATATTACAAACCGGCACCAACTGCTGATGGGTGCTCCTGAGCCAGTGCCATCCACTGGACATAACTGTACAACCATTTGCGGAAATGCACCTGCAGTTTGGATTTACAGTTCCGTACATCTGCAGGAATGACTTAATACTACAACTTTATAAGGGATAAAGCCGCAGGTTTTCTCAAGCGCAGTAAAAAATAAAGGAGGCACTCCTAAATTGTAGCTGCACAGAATATTGTATATCCACAAGTCAGGTACAAAACTGTCAAAGACAACTGGACTTTTTATTTTCTGCTATTTCTTCCTTCTTGATCATTATATACACAGCCCTTCAGTGAGCACTGTGTATGCAATAGACGATGTAATGCAATTGACGATGCCCCTATTGGTCTGGGTGAAAACTGCTGTCACCTAAAAGAACTGTTTGGTATAACTAATTTTGTAAACACCTATAGACTACATCCAGCAGTCCAAAAATATGGAATCCCCACTAACTGCTGGTGTATTGAAACGTAACTTTTATTTATTTCCTTAAAACGTATTCCCTATCACATATACTAATTTAGTGACAATTGTGATTAAAACAGCAGTGGCTTTGTCTAGCATGTTGGGTTTTTTTTGTCCGAGTTAGCTGCGGCACATTAATATTGTCCATACAAGATGGTATGAATATTGTAATATTCACTAGCATGGCTGTAACAGTCACTTGGGAGAGGGAGCCAAACATACACAGAATGCAGGGTCGGTTTTAGACAAAGTCTGTCCCTGGGCAAAGTTAAAAGTGGAGCCGCAAATGCTGGATTATTGTATCAATAATGCAGTCAATTCAGAAGGCGCTGTGCGCTGATTTCTAGCGCGTCCCGAAGTGTTGCAAGCCCCAAGGCATATGTCCCCCCTCTCACGCAAAAATTATCTATATACATATACAGTTATTAAATCATACCACTATACCAGATTAAATATTACCTGCAAACTGTTACTAAACACAACTCCGTATTAGAAGACCAATATTACCAGTAATAACACAATATCAGATCCAAATAATACCGCCACACCATAACCACATAGTGACTGAATAATACCCCCATAGTGCTACTGAATAATACCGCCACACCATAACCACATAGTGACTGAATAATACCCCCATACTGTTATTGAATAATACCGCCACACCATAACCATATAGTGACTGAATAATACCCCCATACTGTTACTGAATAATACCGCCACACCATAACCACGTAGTGACTGAATAATACCCCCATACTGTTACTGAATAATACCGCCACACCATAACCATATAGTGACTGAATAATACCCCCATACTGTTACTGAATAATACCGTCACACCATAACCACATAGTAACTGAATACCCCCATACTGTTACTGAATAAAAAGCTCTATACAAAGACCAATATTACTACCATGTAGTGACCATATTGTGGTAGATGCCAGTTAAACACAGGAACTCTGCAGACCATATAAGTGATTACAGCACATTTATATCTAGTGACTCACAGGTGATGTTTTCTCTGATTAGTCGTTCACTTTCCATTTTTTTTCTCCATCCGGCCCAGACCTCTGACGACTTATTCCAGCCACGACTCGTCTCTGCAGAATTTGACACACAGACATGTTGGTTTCTTGCTTTTCCAGCATCCTCTCCACCTACACCCCATCCTCGTAATCCACAGTGCCCCAGATAGTAATAATGATCCTTTAGTGCTTGACACAATAAAAGTGCCCCCTCCGTAACCGTGCCCCCACACACTAATAATGCCCCCTTTGTGCCCCCTGTAGATAGCCACAGAATCCCCTACAGATGGCATCAGCCACAGAATCTCCTGTAGATGGCGCCAGCAACAGAATCCCCTGTAGATGGCGCCAGACACAGAATCCCCTGTAGATGGCGCCAGACACAGAATCCCCTGTAGATGGCGCCAGACACAGAATCCCCTGTAGATGGCGCCAGACACAGACTCCCCTGTAGATGGCGCCAGACATAGACTCCCCTGTAGATGGCGCCACACAGCCCCCTGTAGATGGCGCCACACACAGCCCCCTGTAGATAGCGTGCCACTGGAGTCTTGACTTTCTGTTTATGCTGTTATAGCCTATCCATTCTAAGGAACTAAGAGTTGTGCATTCGGTCACAGTAGTTAGAGCATCAATTATGTACACGGGTGCGATTTGCTTGACCATGTACCGCCTATTTGTCAGAACAATTCTTGACACACTCCTCTGACCCCAGTTATTGACAAGCCGTCTATATCCTTAGGATCCCCTTTTACTAGATGTTTTTCCTTGACCACACCATTCTCCGTATACTCTCGACACCATTGAGAAAACCCTAAATGGCTGCAGTTTTTTTAAAAATACTGGCCCGGCTAGGCTAATCTAGCACCAATGACCATGCCGCGTTCAAAGTCAATCAGATCACTTGATTGTCTCAGTCTAAAGTGGATTCACACTGAAACTGATCCAAAACTTGCTCACTTGATTTTATGCTGCACTCTGGGGTCACGTGTCTAATTTCCATACAGGGAAGCGCCAATCGTGAAAGGGCCGGTGTCTCTAATAAAGTGGCCATTCAGCGTATATGGTTTTATGCAGCTAGTATGTAGTTCAATGCCAATTGTATAAAACCATAATGCAGTGAGCTCCCCCTAGTGGTGACTGCTCGTGTATAGGGACCCCTACATAAGATATTATGTTTTTTATTATTATTATTATTATTATTAATCCGCAATGAATCTTGTAAGTAAATTAAATGTAAACTTAAGCGTTATTACAGTTCAGTTTACTGGCAACAAGCTAGAGGCCCATTGCTGACTTTGCTACTGGGTTCCATTAATTCTAGGTCACCAGCATTAAAATACTGTAAAGTATTTAAAAGCTAGTGTGAACAGCGCCTTAAAAAGGTATCCAATGATTAGCTTAATTTACATAAGACTTTAAGCTCATTCAGCAGAGCAATTAATATTGGCCCTAGAGGTCATCCACACATAGGTAGTAATATACTAAGAATGAAATCTGTTGTAAAAAGTGTGTTATATATTATAATATATTGTTATATATTCATATAATTTTCCCAAAACCAATTTTCTACCATTATTAATAAGATTCTATGCGTTTTTTTCACCTGTATAAATTAATATTAGGAAACTTGTTACCTGCTGTCCTGGACTAGAAATAATGATAAATATAAATGAGTCCACGTCATTCATTTGATATAGAAGCAGAAATCCAGGGACTGTGACATTTAGTAACTTTCTGCATGACTGGATCTGGACACTTACAGAGCAGAACACAAAAATCAATACTTCGATAAGGGGCATTCAGAAATTGTTGTTTAGCTGAACCAGAGGAACAGGCATGAGACACATATTTGTATGAAGAAAACTCAATATTCAACCTTGAGCGTCTACTGCTATTGATATTTGCACAAAGCAGGAACACACACAAAAGAGAGATTCTTACCTTGGACCGCAATGGCGGTTGCTTCTTTTGTTGTAACTCTACTGAAGCAACATTCAGGGTTTCCTTAGGCAACTTTCATGAGATTTTAATGCCAGGCAAAAAAATAAGACAAACCCGGGCAAAAAATAAAAATTGCTATTGAAGCAATAATTTTATTCAGGGCTACTATGTATTTAACCTCCCTTCAGTCTGTATCCTGAAGAATTTGTGGGAAAGGGAGTTTTTGAATCATTAATGTATAAGCAATTCATTACTAGTGAAGAGTATACATTTTGCCCGCTTTAGGCTTCAACATCCTACAGATGATTCTCAAAACAGAAACCTATAGTCTGAGGTGATAACAAAATGTTGTGCAATCAAACAGACGCTGTGGTCACAATAGTCAGTTCCAGGGGCATAGCTAAAGGCTTATGGGCCCTGGTAAGAGAATTCAGCTTGGGCCCCCCTACCCCTCCCCAACAGCCCTGCCCACGTGTATGTTGAGCCGCGTTGCGCAACAGCCCCCATGAATGTATAATGCTCCCCACACAGTATAATGCTCCCCACACAGCCCCCACACAGTATAATGCTCCCCATAGCTTCCCCATACAGTATAATGCCCCCATAGCAGCCCCCTTACAGTATAATGCCTCTCATAGCTGCCCCCACACAGTATACTGCCCCCACAGTATACTGCCCCACTTAGCTTCCCCCACACAGTATAATGCCCCCCATAGATGCCACCATACAGTATAATGCCCCCACAGTATAATGCCAATATATCAGCCCCCCATAAAGTATAATAGCTGTCCCCTCACAGTGTAATGCCCCCATAGCTCCCACCATATTAGCCCCCCTATAGAGTATAATGCCTCCATATGTGGATAATCGAAAAATAATAAAATTACCTATCCCCGGTCCCACAACGGGTGAAGGAGGAGATCCTTCTTCTTTGCCCTGCACTATGAGTGACTCGGAGCAGACAGGAGCGATGATGTCACTAAATCGCGCCTGTCTGCGCCGAGCCGCTAATGGCTCACGGCACAGTGTATGCTGTAGCAAGGAGCTGTCAACTCCTTGCTCCAGCATTAAATTCAACTGTATCTGAGTCCTGAGGACGGATATGCAGTTGGAACCAGGACCTCAGTGAGTAGGTCGCGACACTGCGTGTACCATGTGACCGTGATGTTTAAAGGAGCCCTGCCAGTAACCAGGAAGTGCTGGTGTCATGGCACATACAAAATTAGCATTAGCGCGCTGTGTGGCAACGGGAGCCCTGTGGGCCCCCCAGGCTCAGGGGCCCGGTCGAAATTGTGACCGCTGCGACCCCCTATAGCTACCCCACTGGTCAGTTCATAAGGACATGTGATGGCGCTGCAGGGGTATTTTATTATTATTTTATTAATGACAGTATGTTCCACACTGCCATATTGCAGGTTTTTTACAGCATAATTTAGGCCTTGTTCCCTTTCTAGACAAAATAGGGAGTGGGTTAAAAACAGAGTTAAGGCCTTGACAAAGCATCAGGTGACATGAAACGGCCATTGGCCAATTGTGTTTCATCACAATGTGTATCCTGCTGAATGTTTGAATATAAGAAATGAACGCTAAAAAGCTATGAGTGCCATGTTACCTTCCTCCTGTGCATAGAAAAAACCTTTTGATGAAATTTACCACAATCATAAATAAAATTCATATTTTTAACAAGCTGTGTGTCCGGTCATATTTATCTGGGCCAGTAGTGATATATTCTAATTCTCCTCTATATTAAACTAGAAAGAGTACCCGGAGCTGCCCAGGTATAACATGTCTCTCTGTTTGTGTGTTCATTGGATTTGTTCCAAGGGTGCCCAGGAGGCTAATCCATGCCTCGTATTTTCTTGGTTTACGGGGAGATCGCTAGTAGCCCTATATACCCCGGCAGTTACACAGTTTATTTCAACTTTAACTTCCTAAATACCTAACAGCTAAACTTCTAGGAAATTGAGTCATAAGACTATGACAGAGCCTGTTGATTAACAACATTGGCAGTTTTATTACCAGTTGGCCATAGACTATGGTTGGATCATAATTGAAAACCGCATCATGCATGAAAGCCACTCATTAGCACGCTGAACATGATGTGCTCTATCAGCTTGCTGACTGGCCTGGGTTCGGGCAGGAGTCTCTGCACTTCTGAGAGTCACCTGTCTGAGCTGTTGCTGAGAAAGCCAGAGTTTGCTGTGGAGTTTCAGCAGCTCGAGCTGCAGTATGACGCATTTGATCAGCTTGCAGTTGGGCAAGAGGAGTCTCTACAGCTAGTAATGCAGCTTTCCTTCTGGCCATCAGTAATCCTATTGGTTGCAAAGGGTAACCATTCCCCTGTACCTTACCATCTAGGATTATCTTGTAAAGTGCACTACCTGCTACTGCCAGATAAAAAAATCTTTACTATAAAGGCGAATGTCAGTATTCGCTTTCATAATATTGGAACGTGTTCCTGTGATAATGGCTGATAATAGAGAACAACAGCAAGGTTGAGACCTTTACAAAAAACTTCCTGACACCCGATGTGCCAAATTTGGGGTCAAATAGTTCAGGTGTTTGGATGCCTATAGACGACGACAAACAGACATTAGCTATAATGGCTGATAACCGAGAACAACAGCAAGGTTTGGACCTTTACAATAACCTTCCTGAATACCCGATGTGCCAAACTTGGGGTCAAATAGTTCAGGTGTTTGTTTGAAGTCCTCTACAGGCATCCAGACATTTGCTATAATGGCTGATAACTGAGAATAACGGTAAGGTTGGGACAATTACGAAAACCTTCGTGAACACCTGATGTACCTATGTGCCAAATTTGGGGTCAAATGGTTCAGGCGTTTGGATGCCTAAAGAGGATAGACAAACCGACAATCACTTTTATAATAAAGAATAGCAGAGTTACCCGGATTTGCACAGGTCTATTTGTTTGTTGTTTGTGTGTGTGTGTGGTTAAAAACTTCATTTCCTACTGATAGGAAGCCAATATATCCGATAAATTCTAAGCGCAGGGTTCATTTTCAGAGCCATGACTGGTCTGAAAGGGTTTCAATTAATGAGAATGCTGAAATCCACAGGCTTGGTTTTCAGCAGCTCGGGTAGCAGCCATGTGGTTAGAAGAAAGACTCCTGTGGCAAAGCACTCCTATGGAAATCTCCCAAGAGAATCAAGCCCGTGGATCTCAGCATTCTCATAAATCAGGTATGCCTCCAAAAAGGAACCCTGCACTTAGAAGAAAGACTCCTGTGGCAAAGTGCAGGGTTCCTTTTTGGAGGCATGACTGGTATGAAAGGGTTTCAATTTATGAGAATGCTCAAATCCAGTATAGGTACAGTTCGTTTACAGCGAGTAACACGTCGAGTAAAGAAAAATGGCTTGGTTGTTATGGAAACCTCATCTAAAACTGTGGGTATATGAGTGAGGCGAAGAATGAAGGAACTGCGGGCTTCTATTGGCTAATACAGGTCATCTGATGCGATATGAAGGTCCTTGATGTAGAAGCCAGTGGTGTCATATTTGCTTTTGCGAATATGTCAAGAATGGTAGGTCCTAAAAACCCAGTCTAAACCTATGGAAGCGAGTAATTTACTTATGTGCCACAAAATATTTTGTTTTAAAAATAATATATATATATATATATTTATATTTACAGACCGTATTTTTTTGACTATAAGACGCAGTTTTTATAAAGAATAAATCTTGCTATAAAGTCCCTGCGTCTTACAGTCGGCAGTCAGGGGACCCGGCAGTGCCCGGCCCCCTGACCGCTCCTTACTTAACCCCTTCCAGATCCGCCGGCACATAATGGAGCGGGGAGGGGATGATGTATGGAGCGGGCTCATTCACTCCAATGGGAGTTACAGAAACCGCGAAGCTCAGCGAGTTACGCTGTTTCCATAACTCATCCATGTATTGCAGTGTATTGTACCAGCGATCTAATGATCGCTCCTTCAAGTCCCCTAGGGGAACTAATAAAATGTGTAAAAAAAAAAAAGGAGTGTTAAAAAAATTACAAAGTTAAAATTAAACAACCCTTTTCCCATTTTTCCCCAAGCACAATGTAAAAATAAAAAATACAAAAATTGGTATTGCTGCATCCGTAAAAGTCCAAAACTATTACAATATAGCATTATTTGACTCACACAGTGAATGGTGTAAAAAAAATAATAATTTAAACCCCCAGAATCGTTGTCTTTCGGTCACCATAGCACTATAAATAATGAAATAAAAAGTGATAAAAAAAATAGTATGTACCAAAAAAAATGGTGCTAATAAAAACTACAGCTCGTCCCGCAAAAAATATGCCCTCACACCGCTAAAATGATGGAAAAATATAAAAGTTATGAGTTTCAGAATGTGGTGAAACTGAACAAATTATTTTTTTTAACCAATAGTTTTTTCTTTAACATTTTTTCCTAATTTCTGTTGTCTAAAACCTCGGGGGAAAATTATAGTCAGGTGCATCTTATAGTCCGAAAAATACGGTATACACACAGCACTGTGCAAAAGTTTTAGGCAGTTGTGGAAAAATGCTGCAAAGTAAAAATGCTTTCAAAAATAAAAATGTTAATAGTTTTTTGTTTTTTTTATCAATTAAAAAAAATGCAAAGTGAATGAACAGAAGAGAAATCTAAATCAAATCAATGTTTGGTGTGGCCACCCTTTGCCTTCAAAACAGCATCAATTCTTCCAGGTACACTTGCACACAGTTTTTGAAGAAACTCGGCATGGAGGTTGTTCCAAACATCTGGGAGAACTAACCACAGATGTGGATGAAGTCTTCCTCAAATCCTTTTGTCTCTTCATGTAACCCCAGACAGACTCAATGATATTTCAGATCAGGGGGGCCATATCATCACTTCCAGGTCTCCTTGTTCTTCTTTACGCTGAAGATAGTTCTTTATGAGCTTGACTGTATGTTTGGGATCATTCTCCTGCGGCAGAATAAATTTGGAGCAAATTAGACGCCTCTCCGATGGTAGTGCATGATGGATATGTATCTGCCTGTATTTCTCAGCATTGAGGACACCATTTATCCTGACCAATTTCCCAACTCCATTTGCTGAAATGCAGCCCCAAACTTGGAAGTAACATCCACCATGCTTCACTATTGCCTGCAGATACTCGTTATTGTACCAGTCTACAGCCCTTCAGCAAACAAACTGCCTTCTGTTTAAGCCAAATATTTAAAATTTTGACTCATCAGTCCAGAGTACCTGCTGTTATTTTTCAGCATCCCAGTTCCTACGTTTTCGTGCATAGTTGAGTCTCTTGGCCTTGTTTCTGCGTCGAAAGTATGGCGTTTTGGCCCGCAGTTCTTCCACGAAGACCACTTCTGGCTAGACTTCTCCGAACAGTAGATGAGTGAACCTGGGTCCACGCTGGTTTCTGTCAGTTTGGAGTTGATGGCACTGCTGGACATCTTCCGATTTTGAAGTGAAGTAAGCATGATGTGTCTTTAACCTGCTGCACTAAGCTTCCTTGGTCGACCACTGCGTCTACTGTCCTCAACATGGCCCGTTTATTTGTGCTTCTTAAAAAGAGCTTGAACAGCACATCTTGAAACCCCAGTCTGCTTTGAAATCTTTGCCAAGGAGAGACCTAGCTGATTCAGTATAACTTCCTTGTGTATCGGTGCTGTGCCCAGTCTTGCCATGGTGGACCTGTGACATGAAACGGTCTTCCACAACCCCACCTTTGTAGTAGAGTTTGGCTATTCCTCATCCAGTTTTAAGCCTCCTACACAGCTGTTTCTGGTATGGTTCATAGCTGTATTTCAACCTACATATGAAAATGATGATCATTATCACCTGTTTAGTATAATTGGTTAATCATACACCTGACTATAATCCTACAAAATCCATGATTTTGTGCAAGTGTACCTAGAAGAATTGAGTAAACCAAAAGGTGATAGCAGGGTAACTAAACATTTGACAAACTTCTGACATGTCATAGTGACATGTCAGAAGTTTTAATTGCTGGGAGTCCGAGCACTGAGACGCCGCCAATCGCTAAAACGAAGCAGCAGAAGCGCTCGTGTGAGCGCTCATCTGCTTCGGGTCTGTTCGGCTTTTTCCGGAAATCAATATATCAGAGTATGGGCTCAATAGAAAGTCTATAAGCCCGGACTCCGATACATCGGTTTTCCGGATAAAGCCCCTAAAGCTAGCAGCCCCGATCAGCTGATAGCCATGGGTCTGGCTCCTTGAATCTGCAGTGATCAGCTGTTATTACTGAGGGATGCCGCAGAAAGCCAGACTCTTCACCTGCAATGGCCACTACAGGGAAAATGTAATATTACATACCAGCCATCCAAATGAATAGGCTACCATGTAATACACGGATGGGTCGGGCACACCGACTTAGCGGCTATCTACTACGGCTCATAGAAGGGAGGACCTCCTCTTCTATGATGTACATATTGTCACGGAGCGGGTTAGTGGACCCACTAGGCCGTACCACCGTAGCGGGGAGGCAGCTGGCCAAACAACAGGAAACCCCAGTAATACAATGTCCCGCACAAAGGTACCTGGATAGTCCAGACAGTGGCCGCAGCTCTGGCACTGATGGAGACGGGTGTTGCAGATAACGGCAAACGTGGCGGATGACACAGGTGCCGCAGGTTGCGCCAGACGTGGCGGATTCCTCCGGACGTGGCAGATGACACGGGATGTGGCGGATTCCTCTGGACAAGGCAGATGACACAGGACGTGGCAGATTCCTCCGGACGTGGCAGATGACACAGGACGTGGCGGATTCCTCTGGACGTGGCAGATGACACAGGACGTGGCAGATGACACAGGTCATGGCAAATGACACAGGATGTGGCACGACTTGATACTAGAGGCACAGAACGGGAAACAGGAACAGGTAACAAGGCACGGGAAACAACTGGAACGGGAAACACTAAGGGACCATTTGCAAGACAGACTGAAAAAACTAACAACGCTCAGGCAAGGATCAGAAGGCCTGGGGCCTTCTTATAGACCAGCTGTCAAACGACGACGCGTAAAATGACTGCCTCGGCAAAGAAGTGCAGGACACTTCTTTGGACGTTTTTGGAGCCGTTTTCTCATAGACTCCAAAGAAAACAGCTCCAAAAACGGACGTAAAAAACGCCGCGAAAACGCGAGTTGCTCAAAAAACGTCTGAAAATCAGGGGCTGTTTTCCCTTGAAAACAGCTCCGTATTTTCAGACGTTTTTGGTCACTACGTGTGCACATACCCTAAACCCGACAGCCCGCGGCCATGGACGCTACACATATACTTTATCGGGTATATGGAAAGGGGTTGTCTTTATGATACATTTAATCTTAAACTAAAGTATATGGCCAGGCGGTAAATTTTACACTCTCACATGTCCCACATCCTGCAAAATAGCAGCACACAACATAAGTAGCATCTTATATCACTGTACACTGTGTGCACAATTATTAGGCAAGTTACCTCAAACCTGAATATTTAAGTAAAAGGGGAGTTTTGGCTTTCTTAGGAGAATATCTATGTGTGCATAATTATTAGGCAACTATTAGCGTGCTGAATTATTATGTAACGAAATGAAAATCGAAAATTTTCCCATCTCACTTGTTTTTTTTCATCTGTTAAAGTGAGAATAATAAACAACTCAAAACTTACAAATAAACATTTGACATTTCCAAAAAATAATAATTAGTGACCAATATAGCCACCCTTCTTTTCAAGAACAGTCATAATAAAGGTATGTGCACACGATAACGTCAATTACGGCTGAAATTACGGAGCCGTTTTCAGGAGAAAACAGCTCCTGAATTTCAGACGTAATTGCTCGTACTCGCGTTTTGCGAGGCGTCCATTACGGACGTAATTTGGAGCTGTTCTTCATTAAAGTCAATGAAAAATGGCTCAAATTACATCCCAAGAAGTGTCCTGCACTTCTTTGATGAGGCTGTTATTTTACGCGGCGTCTTTTGACAGCGACGTGTAAAATTACAGGTCGTCGGCACAGTACATCGGCAAACCCATTGAAATGAATAGGCAGATGTTTGCCGACGTATTGGAGCCGTGTTTTCAGGCGTAATTCGAGGCGTAAAACGCCTCGTTTACGCCTGAAAATAGGTCGTGTGAACCCAGCCTAGGGGTATATGCACACGATAACGTCAATTACGGCTGAAATTACGGAGCTGTTTTCAGGAGAAGACAGCTCCTGAATTTCAGACGTAATTGCTCGTACTCGCGTTTTGCGAGGCGTCAATTACGGCCATAATTTGGAGCTGTTCTTCATTGAAGTCAATAGAAAACGGCTCAAATTACGTCCAAAGAAGTGTCCTGCACTTCTTTGACGACGCTGTTATTTTACGCGCCGTCTTTTGACAGCTCGTATTTGAGCCGTGTTTTCAGGCGTAATTCGAGGCGTAAAACGCCTCGTTTACGCCTCAAAATAGGTTGTGTGAACCCAGCCAAAGCCTTGCATCCATGGAGTCTGTCAGTTTCTTAATCTGTTGACTATCAACTCTTTGTGCAGCAGCAACCACAGCCTCCCAGACACTGTTCAGAGAGGTGTACGGTAAGTCAGGTGAGGAAGGGGGCCATGTCATTAATCTTTCATCTTCAAGGCCTTTACTGGCTAGCCATGCAGTGGAGTACTTCAATGCATGCGATGGAGCATTGGCCTGCATAAAAAGCATAGTTTTCTTGAAAGATGCAGACTTTCTCCTGTACCACTGCTTGATCAAAGTGTCTTCTAAAAACTGTCAGTAGGTTTGGGAGTTTATTTTTAGTCCATCTTCAACACAAAAAGATACAACTAGCTCATCTTTAATAATACCAGCTCATAGTTCTAACCCACCTCCACCTTGCTGGCGTCTGAGTTGAAGTGGAGTTCTGTGCCCGTCACTGATCCAGCCACGGGCCCATCCGTCTGGTCCGTCAAGAGTCACTCTCATCTCATCGGTCCATAAAACCTTTGAAAAATCTGTCTTCAGGGGGCGCTCGCGAGCAGCTAACCAAGATGGTCACATGTTGAAGTATCTCCGCGACTCCTGGGCACAACAGCTATCTATAGCGAACTTTTGAGGCGAATTATATCATTACTATACATCATTTTTCACTCCTGAAGACCCCCTGACTCGCTTGTCCATGGTCTGGAAGAGGGCAGCGGGGCGAAAGGATTTAAAACCATCTGAGTCCTCTGCCCCTGCCCTCACATCAGAGAACGCAGACTCTCCCGCCATATCGGAGGATGAACTGCAAGCCTCACCTGAGCTTATTACTGATTCCCATGAGGAGGGATCACCGCTAGCCGAGCAGCAGATTACCACCAGGGATGCCTCTCTGCTCCAGAAATTTAAACTGTTACTTCAACAGGAACTGCAACTTACCTCTTCTAAGCTATCCAGGGACCTCACAAAGGAGATACGTGAGTTGGGAGCCAGGACGAATGTCATGGAAACTAAAATGGACGACGCCATTGAAGTCCTAAATGCGCACGACGATGAATTTCACTCGCTGAGAGCGGACTTAGATTCTGCTATGATACACTTAGAGGACTTTTAAAATCACGCACGACGGGAAAACCTTCGAATCAGAGGCCTGCCTGAAACTTATGAGGACCTGAACTCCTCCATTACAGCGCTCTTCCAAGAACTGGTGCCAAATCTCCCTATTGACAGGTTGGAGATGGACCGCGTTCACAGATCTCTTGGCCCTAAAAGATCGGATAGTAAGCCACGAGACATTGTGGTGAAACTTACATACTATGCCACTAAAGAAACCCTGACTCAAAAGGCCAGGGCTGCTTCCAACCTATTATTCCAGGGACATGAGTATCAAATATTTGCCGACATTTCTCCTATTACCATTCAAAAACAACGGAACATGAAACCTCTCCTGGCCGTCCTTCAACAATGCCAGATCAGATACCGCAGGGGACATCCCTTTAAGCTCCAATTCTCCCTGGACAATAAATCTTACTCATCCAGCTCTGCAAACTTTAATCGCTCTGCAACTCCTGCCTGCTGATGCTGATCGTTCGAGTCAACATTCTCAGTCCTATCGTGAAGGGTCTCGCCTACGCCCCATCTTGGATAAAGTGCCTCCTCGCAAACCATCCGGGAGACCTCTGGCATCCTGTCTAATGCCGTCTCCACAACATAGGGACTGTTCCCTATATCGGGCTTTATAGCCTTTTTGGACTTCGGCTGAGCATTTGCCTTATGTGGATTGTTTCTCTCCTTATGTTAGTTATATTTCTTTGTTTTGAAAGTATTATTCTGTATTTACTTTTTTCTGTATGATTTTATGCTATGTTCCTCTGGCCTACTGACATCGATGTTTCGATTGTATTCCAGTGAATGTAATGTGTAACTTCCATTGACCTTCTCCTTTATCCTTCTTCCTTTCAAACACTTGCCAGATGCGTTCTGCTTTACCACTTGATAGCATTGCGTGTATGGCCCGCTGTGTTACTGTCTATGATACTGTTCGTTTCTAGTTCATACCGGCTACTGCCGCATACCTGCCACGTACTCTCTGTACACTATGTTCTTTCCCTTTTCCTAATGGACAGACTATGGGCTTCCAACTTCTCATTAGTTTGACGTTTTATGGTCCTGCCTGCCAGACGTGTTTTGCTTTGCCACTTGGTAGCACTATATGTCTGGCCCGCTGTATTAACGTTCGTGCTGTTAGCCTTCTCTAATATGCCCCTGCTACTGCTACCTCTGTTACTTATACTCATTGTATGCTTTATGCTTTCTATCTTGCCTACAGTATGATCTTCCTTTCTATTATTTGTCCAGCCTGCCAGACACGTTTTGCTTTGGCGATTGGTGGCACTATGTGTTTGGCCCGCTATATTATTGTACATGATATTGTTCATCTCTAGTTTACATTTCTTGCTGATAACAACTATGCCCCTTCCCTCCCCTTGCTGCCTCTGTTACACTTTATAGTTCGCCTCAACCACAATGTTGTTTCCGCACCGGTATCCACAAGTAGTACTTCCCGTACTACCGGAACTTTCCTAGCCACTTCAGGCTCACCCAGTTCCTCGATTTCTACGTGTGTGTTTTTTTTCTGTTTGTTTTTTCTTTCCCTTCCTCCCCTTTCCTTCCCTTCTTCCCTTTTCCCACTGTCGGTCAGGGATCAATATCAGTACTGTTAGGGCCTTGTTATGGCTCCACCTATCTTGAAAAAATCTCTCATAATGTCCAAGGTTTTAACTCTCCACATAAACGCTCAAAGGTCTTCCATTTCTACAAAGCTAGTCATGCTGACATTCTGCCACCTCTAGGCCACAATACTTAAGCTCGCACTTTCCCATCATCTTCCATGGTGCATATGCTCATGAGAAGAGAAGAAGAGTTGTATATTGCCTTTCGAAAGAATCTCCCATTCATCTGTACCAAGGAAATAATTGACCATACTGGTCGTTATATGATATTAGTAGGTTTGCTGTATGATGTTGATGTGACTAGTAGGTTATTATGGCCCTAATGACTTATTTTTTTCCCACTTATTTAAGCTCATAGAGGCTCATCGCCAGGCTCTCTTACTTCATCTACGCCCCAAATGCCCTATACTGAGTTTTAAGATATGCTGCATCTCCATGACCTCCATGATATCTGGCGTGAATTCAATCCCTCAACGAAAGATTTTACCTTTTACTCCAGCCCTCACTCCTCCTTTAGCTGTATTGACCACATATTCACAGCCCAAGGATCATTACCACTTTGCTCTAAAGCTAAGATTTTAAGCACCCCTGGTCTGACTATAAGCCTGTAGAAGTTTCACTTTTCTTCCCTAGTCCCGCGGGGGCTCTCCTTTAATTGGCGTCTCAATGATTCCCTATTGTCATCTAAAGAAACCTTTGCACAAGTTGAAGTAGCTGTGAAAGAATACTTTGAACTTAATGAAGGGTCTACATCTTCCCCAATTATATTGTGGGAAGCTCATAAAGCCACATTGCGGGGTGCTCTTATGCGCTTAGGGTCAATTAAAAAGAAAAATAGAGAACGGAAAATTTCGGATTTATATAAAACCTTGGAACAACGAGAACAAGTATGGAAATAGAACCCCTCACAAGCTAACAAGAATTCTATACATGCCACTAAGTTAGAATTGAATCTTCTTTTGACAGAGCAGGCTGAAAGAAAACTTAGATGGTCTAAACAACGTTATTACTCACAAAGCAACAAACCAGGTAAACTCCTAGCTCATCAATTGAGGATTCCTGTCTCACCAAAAGAGCATATTAGATTGAGGACCAACGCGGGCACTATAACAGCTGATCCTAATAAAATAACCTCTCTTTTTCAAACCTTCCTCTCCAACTTGTACTCCTCTCCTCCACCATTTGACTCTTTGAAGGCGGAAAGCCTATTTGCCAACCTGCACTTTACGGAGATCTCGCCTTTCAACCTTGACTCCTTGGAGGCCGCGATATCTGAATCAAAGGTTCAGGAAGCCATCAAGGACTTGAAACCCTCCAAATCTCCTGGCCCAGATGGTTTCTGCCCATTATATTATAAAAAAAACTCTCCCCATTATTAACTCCATATTTAATCCAACTCTTTAATGCCCTTAGATCTGGTACTATCCCTCTTCCGCCCACCCTTCATGCCCACATAGCGATGATTCTCAAACCCCAAAAGGATTCCCTCCATATTGCCAACTACAGGCCCATATCCCTATTAATTACCAACATTAAATTTCTGGCCAAAATATTAGCGACCCGGATTAATCGCTTCCTTGACGCGATTATCCATGGGGACCAGGTTGGCTTTGTCCCGAGCAGACAGACTAGTGACTGCACCAAACGAGTTATATCCTTGATCCATATGGCTCATAAAAGAAATGTGGCATCGATGGTTCTTTCTCTTGATATACAAAAGGCCATTGATACGGTTTCCTGGTCCTACATGGATTTTGCCTTGGGGAAGTGGGGTTTCCAGCGCCATTTTATGTCCTGGGTGCATGCCCTCTATTCTACCCCTACAGCCAAGGTTTGTTATGCCGGTTATCATTCTGATCCTTTTATTATCGAACGAGGCACGAGACAGGTATGTCCTCTCTCTCCCATCTTATTCATTCTGGCTCTTGAGCCCCTGGCCATGATGATTCACCAAAATCCGAACATTGGGGGATTGGAGCTAGCGGGCATGCACCATAAATTATCCCTTTTTGCTGATGATATGCTGATAATACTCTCCCAACCCCATATTGCCCTTCCTAACTTACTGAACACTATCTGATTTGCCTCAATATCTGGCCTCACTATAAATCCCTCAAAATCTATAGCATTGAATATTAACCTTTCCCCTGAAGCCATGAATTCCCTTCGTAGTTACTTCCCCTTTCAATGGGCCAAAAAAAATCACTGGAATACCTGGGCATCCATCCAACCCCCTCCTACGACCAACTATATTCTGCCAACTATCGTTCCCTTATTCATACTCTCACCTCTTCTCCGGTGTCATGTCAATCTACATATCTTTCCTGGATTGGGCAAATACATGCTGTTAACTGGTTGCCAACACAGGACGAGTATGCTCGTCCTGAGCGGCGAGCACTTCGCGCATTAGGACGAGCATACTCGTCCTGTGTGACAGCCGTCCCTGCGCGCGTCTGTGCGCGCTATCGAGAGCGGGGCAACGGCTGTAATACACAGCCACGTCCCCGCTCTGACAGCGGAGAGAAGAGAAACATCTTCTCTCCGCCGTTAACCCTTTGAACGCCGCGATGAAAGCAGATCGCGGCGTTCAAAGAGGGGAGACTGCACATTGATCGCGTCACAGAAAATAACTGTGACGCGATCAAAGCCCACAACTCGTATGGCCAGACAGCCCAGGGTCCATTGAAGGACCCCAGGGCTGTCTGAACATATTTCCTGTTGTTAGGGCATACTAAGGTATGCCCTAACAACTGCCTGTGCACTATCAGTACACAGGCTAATGTACTGGCATATAGATCTATTCCAGTACATTGCAGTTACAAAATAAAAATCAAAATGATAAATCCCTTTATGGGATTAAAAAAAAAAGTTAAATGAATGTAAAAAATTTTTTATGATAAATAAATAAATAAAAAGTAAAAAAAATACACAGAAACACACATTTTTTTATAATAAATAAACTTTTTAAAATATAAGTCCCAAAACATGAAATAATATAGACATATTTGGTATCGCCACGACCGTAACAACCTGTACAACAAATGTATAACATTATTTATGATGATCGGTGTATGGTGTTAAAAAAATAAAAAAATAAAACTGCAGCAGAACTGCTTTTTTTCTGCATTTTTGCCAAAATAAAAATTTATAGAAATGAAACGATAATGTATTTGTACCAAAAAATGGTACCTACATAGAGTACAACTCGTCCCGCAAAAAACAAAGTCTCATACAACTACGTCGTACAAAAAATAAAAGCGTTATGAGCGTCGGGATGCAAAGAGGGGAAATGTAAAAAAAAATTGCTCTGTCCTCAAGGCCAAAATTGGCCGTGTCCTTAAGGGGTTAAAATGACTATCCTTCCCAAACAGTTATATCTGTTCCAGATCCTGCCAATTAAAGTCCCACCACACATATTACGTAAAATCGTATTTTTTTCATTTATTTGGCGTGGTGTGCGTCCTAGGATATCCAGGTCCACCCTCTACTCGTTGAAACCTGACGGGGGATTGAGTGTTCCAAATATTTCTAAATATTATCAAGCAGCTATGATAGCACCCTTAACCTCTTCAGGACTGAGCCTGTTTTGGCCTTCAGGACGAAGCCAATTTTTCAAATCTAACATGTGTCACTTTATGTGGTAATAACTCCGGAATGCTTTTACCTATCCAAGTGATTCTGAGAATGTTTTCTCGTGACATATTGTACTTTATGTTAGGGAAAAAATTTGGTCGATAAATTCAATATTTATTTGTAAAAAACACCAAGATTTCGCGAAAATTAGCAAAAATTTGCATTTTTCTAAATTTAAATGTATCTACTTGTAAAACAGATAGTAATACCACACAAAATACTTACTAGTTTACATTTCCCATATGTCTACTTTATGTTTGCATAGATTTTTGAACATTCTTTTATTTTTCTACGACGTTACAAGACTTAGCACTTTAGCAGAAATTTCTCATATTTTAAGATAATTTCAAAAGCCTATTTTTTCAGGGACCAGTTGAGTTCTGAAGTGGCTTTGAGGGCCTTATATTTTAGAAAATCCCCATAAATCACCCCATTTTGAAAACTGCACCCCTCAAAGTATTCAAAACAGCATTCAGAAAGTGTTTTAACCCTTTAGGCGTTTCACAGGAATTAAAGCAAAATAGATGTGAAATTTACAAATTTCATTATTTTGAAAATTCATTTGTAATAAATTTTTTCTGTAAGGGCATGACCACACGTGGCGGATTTCCTCCGCAACTGTCCGCATCAATGCCGCACAGAATCTGCGTCGCAGATTCTGCTGCGGATCTGCACAAAATGTGCAGAAAATTGATGCGGACTAGCTGCTGCGGACTGCGGGAAAAGTGCTTCCCTTCTCCCTATCAGTGCAGGATAGAGAGAAGGGACAGCACTTTCCCTAGTGAAAGTAAAAGAATTTCATACTTACCGGCCGTTGTCTTGGTGACGCGTCCCTCTTTCGGCATCCAGCCCGACCTCCCTGGATGACGCGCCAGTCCATGTGACCGCTGCAGCCTGTGCTTGGCCTGTGATTGGCTGCAGCCGTCACTTACACTGAAACGTCATCCTGGGAGGCCGGACTGGAGACAGACGCAGGGAGTTCTCGGTAAGTATGAACTTATATGTTTTTTTACAGATACATGTATATTGAGATCGGTAGTCACTGTCCCGGGTGCAGAAACAGTTACTGCCGATCGCTTAACTCTTTCAGCACCCTGGACAGTGACTATTTACAGACGTCTCCTAGCAACGCTCCCGTCATTACGGGAGCCCTATTGACTTCCTCAGTCTGGCTGTAGACCTAGAAATACATAGGTCCAGCCAGAATGAAGAAATGTCATGGTAGTAAAACCAATACGCTCCGCAGCACACATAAGATCTGCGGACTTCATTGCGGAATTTTGACTCACCATTGAAGTCAATGGAGAAATTCCGCCATGAGTCCGCCACTGCTCCGCAACAGACAGAGCATGCTGCGGACACCAAATTCCGCTCCGCAGCCTATGCTCCGCAGCGGAATTTTACGCCTCGTCTAAACGAACACTGCTAAATTAAAGTGTAAGTCAATGGACAAACGGCACCGCTGCGGATTAACGCTGCGGAGTGTCCGCAGCGGAATTTAAGTGAAATTCCGCCACGTGTGAACCCAGCCTAACACAGAAGGTTTTACCCAAGAAATGCAACTCAATATTTATTGACCAGATCAATTTTTAGAAATATCCCACATGTGGTCCTACAGCGGTAATGGACTTAAACACAGGCCTCAGAAGCAAAGAAGCACCTAGAGGATTTTGGGGCCTCCTTTTTTTAGAATATATTTTAGGCCCCATGTTAGGTTTGAATAGGTCTTGTGGTACCAAAACAGTAAAGACCCCCCAAAAGTGACCCCATTTTGGAAACTACACCCCTCAAGGAATTTATCTATGGGTATAGTTAGCATTTTGAACCCACAGTTTTTTTGCTAAATTTATTTGAATTAGTATGTGAAGATGAAAATCTAATTTTTTTCTGAAAAAACATACAAATTTTAAATTTTTACAAGTAATAAAGTAGAAAAAACACCCCAACATATTTAAAGCAATTTCTTCCGATTATAGCAATATCCCATATGTGGTAATAAACTGCTGTTTGGACCCTCAGCAAAACTCAGAAGGGAAGGAGCGCGCCATTTGGATTTTGGATTTCTGATTTTGCTGGAATCGTTTTCAGTGCCGTGTCGCGTTTACAATGCACTGGAGGAACCAAAGTAGTGGAAACCCCCCAAAAGTGACCCCATTTTGGAAACTACACCCCTCAAGGAATTTTTTAGGGCTAAAGTTAGCATTTTGACCAAACAGTTGTTTTGCTGAATTCATTGGAATTAGTCTATAAAGGTAAAAATCTACTTTTTTGCTGAAAAAACGTAGACATTTTTAATTTTTACAAGGAATAAAGGAGAACAAGCACCCCAACATTTGTAAAACAATTTCTCCTGATTACGCAAATACCCCATATGTGGTAATAAAGTGCTTTTTGGACCCACAACGGGGCTTAGAAGGCAAGGTGAGCTATTTGGCTTTTGGTGCTCAAATTTAGCTGGAATAGTTTTTGGGTGTCATGTCGAATTTGCAAAGCCCCCGATGGACCAAAACAGTGGACGCCCCCCCAAAAGTAACCCCATTTGGAAAACGACACCACTTAAGGAATCTATCTAGGGGTATAGTGAGCATTTAGACCCCACACGTCTTTTGCAGAATTTATTAGAATTAGGCTGTGAAAATTAATATCAACATTATTTCCACTAAAATGTAGAATCTTTTCAATTTTACGAAGGATAAAGGAGAAAAAGCACCCCAATATTTGTAAAGCAATTTCTCCCGAGTACAGAAATACCCCACATGTGGTCATAAATGCTTTTTCATTAGAAAGTAATTAACCCTTTCCGGACTGATCCATGTTTTGCTTTTTCTTTTTAATTTTTCCCTCCCCGCATTCCGAGAGCCATAACTTTTTTATTTTTCCATCAATAGAGCGGTGTGAGGGCTTATTTTTTGCGGGACGAGTTGTAGTTTTTATTGGTACCATTTTTTGGTACATACATATTTTTTAGCACTTTTTATTACATTTTTTGGTAGAGCCAAGGTGACTAAAAAACAGCGAATTTGCCGTTTTAAATTCTTTATTTTTCACGGCGTTCACCGTGCGAGTTAAATAATGCTATATTGTAATAGTTTGGACTTTTATGGACGCAGCGATACCAATTTTGTGTATTTTTTTACATTACTTTAGAGAAAAAATGTGAAAAGGTTGTTTTTTTGGACTTTAAATATTTATTAAATTTTTTCCACTAATAATAACTATTTACTTTTGTTTTTACATATTTTATTAGTCCCCCTAGTAGACTTGAAACAGCGATCGTTAGATCACTGGTAGAATACACTGCAATACTAATGTATTGCAGTATATTGTCATTTTTACATGCTCCTGTAACAGCGCGATCGCTGTTTCTGTCCGTTAGTCCCGGGTGTCAGCTGTAATACACAGCTGACACCCGCAGCGTATGGCGCGGGCTCAGTGCGTGAGACGCTCCATACATCACCCCCCACACCACGACATGCTATTATGCCATGGTGCGCGAAAGGTTTCACCCTGGGCTTTAAAATACCATTATACTTTATTCTGCGGGTCGATACGATTACGGCGATACCATATGTATATCATTATTTTTACATTTTGTAGCGTTTGCGCAATAAAAGAACTTATATAAACTATTTTTTGTGTCACCATATTCTGAGAGCCATAACTTTTTTATTTTTCAGTTAAAAAAGCTGTGTAAGGGCTTGTTTTTTGCGGGACGGGATGTAGTTTGTATTGGTACCATTTTGGCGTACATGCGACTTTTTGATCACTTTTTATTGTATATTTTGGGAGGGGTGTGACCAAAAAATAGTGATTCTGGTATTGTTTTTAGTTTATTTTATTTGCGGTGTTCACCGTGTGGGATAACTAATATTATAGTTTTATAGTTGGGGTTGTTACGAACGCGGTGATACCAAATATGTGTACTTTTTTTTTACGTGTTCATTTTTTTCCTATAATAAAAGACTTATTATAGGAAAAAAAGCAGTTCTTGTTTATGTCACTTATAACTTTTATTTTTACACTTTTTTTAAAATATTTTAGTTTTTTTACTTTCTTTACATGTCCCACTAGGGGACACTTAGACTTGCAGCTCTGATCGCTGCTGGAATACATTACACTACCTACGTAGTGTAATGCATTACAACTGTTATTGTGACGTGACAGTCGCACTGACAGGAAGCCTATGACGACCACCCTCCGGGTGGTCCTCATAGGCTTCTGTACATGGCAGCCCGGAAGCCATTGTCTGACTTCCGGTTGCCATGGGTACCATCGCCAGCCCCCGTGATTTCACGAGGGGGCTTCCGATCTCTGCTAAACTCCTTAGATGTGGCGATCGGAATTGACCGCCGCATCGAAGGGGTTAACTGCCGAAATCAGCGGCGATGGGCCGCTGATCGGCAACAGGGAATGCAGGGCAGACAACCTGCAGAGTTAACTGCCGCTGCGGTGTAGCGCCGCGCGGCGGTTAACTGTCAAAGCACAGACATAACTGCGCGTCGAGGTGCGCAAAGTGACTGCTCACTGCATTAACGTCAAGGTCGGGAAGGGGTTAACTAGATTACATGTAACCGCGAACATGCTTCTAAGGGTGTACCTGGATATTCCGGAGGTGTTGCCCACCCCCATCCATTCTTTGCCATGGATGCCTCCCCCCTTACGCTCTACCCTTCTTACCCCCTCCCTCACGCATATATTATTGGTTTGGGACTCTATTAAATATTCTAGAAGATTAATCTCCCCCCACCTACCCCTCAACTCATGGCATAATCCCCTGTTCTCCCTGGGAGCAGACAATTATCAGGCCTTTAAATGGTGGTGGTCTCATGGTATACTTTGGGTGAGAGAAGGTAATAAACCCTCTCATTCTCGGATTCTCTCGTTCTGTGATCTTCAGACCTCTAGACAGATCCCCAGTCGTGAGTTGTTTCCCTATCTACAGCTCAAGAGCTGGATCAATTCTCTCCTCAGTAATAAAGCTGAATCTGATTCTTATTCTCAGATCGAGAGAATCTGCGAAACATGCCAACTGCTCATTCATATGTTGATAGATGGCAATGGGATTTGGGGACGATTGAACTAGCAGATTGGCGTGCTATTTGGAGCACAGTCTCACATTGCTCCATTAACACGACTATTATGGAATCGGCTTATAAAGTCATGATGCGGTGGTACTTAGTCCCTAGCCGAATTGCACATGCATTTTCTACTTATTCTGCCTCCTGCTTTCGTGGTTGCCCCTCACCCGGCGACATGCTCCACATATGGTGGTCCTGTCCTAAGCTCACTAGATTCTGGAGCAGAGTTTTTGGCCTCATCCAGAGACTATTTTGTATAATTCTCCGTAAGGATCCCAAGTTAGCTCTCCTTCATCTCAAACCCCCCGAGCTTACATATGCACAATTCCAGCTATTTTCCTACATTCTTTTGGATGCCAAAATGACTATCGCTCGCTCCTGGAAAAAAAGCTCTGTTACATTTGCAGATGTCAAATCCAGAATAGATCAAATCTTTATTAACGAAAAGCTCACAAACATTTTACTCAACAAGATTACTAGGTTTGAGAAACGTTGTCAGCCCTGGATCAGTTACGCCTACCCTCATCTACCCATCACCATGACTACTGAATTGTAATATTGTTGTTTTTTTTTTTTTTTACCTCTGACCGACCCATTCCTATTCCCTTTCCTGTTTCCCTTCCCTCTCTTCCTCCCCCTCTCTCCTTTTAATGCATATGGCTATTATTTGTAGTTGTTAATCTTGCAGACTATGTGATACCTGTTCTGATTCATTGCTGTATCATTTGATGCTTGGTACTTATTAATCTTTTGCGTAAAAGATTTGCATTTATCCATTTTCATTGTAAACTCTCAATAAAACTTGTTGAACCGCAAAATCTGTCTTCAGATATTTCCCAGTCTTGATGTTTCAACTTATGTGTCTTGTTCAGTGGTGGTCGGGTTTCAGGCTTCCTTACCTTGGCCATGTCTCTGAGCACTGAACACCTTGTACTTCTGGGCACTCCGGGGTGGTTGCAGTTCTGGAATATGACAGCACTGGAGGATAATGGGTTCCTGGTCGCTTCACGTTTGATTCTTCTCAAATCTTTTGCAGTTAATTTGAGTGTTTTTTTTCTCAACACATTTCTTGCGACCCTGTTGACTGTTTGCAACAAAACGTTTGATGGTTCTGTGATCACGCCCCAATATCTTAGCAATTTCAAGAGTGCTGCATCCCTCTGAAAGACTTTTAAAAAATTTTGACTTTTCAGAGTCAGAAAAAAAATAATTTTGGCCCATTTTGCCAGAGGAAAACAAGCTGCCTAATAATTCTGCACACCATGATATAGGGTCTTGATCTCCTTTAGGCTACACCCTCCCTCATTACACAAATACACATCACCTGATATGCTTCAATCCAATAAGCAGTCAAGTTTATACTACTTGGATTTGGAAAATATGCATAAAAATTATGATATGGTCAAAATACTCACTTGCCTGATATTTGTGCACACAGTGCATTGTTTCCTCCGTCTAGTGAGCT